>NW_006800184.1:947786-954056 GCF_000485575.1 Poecilia formosa | reverse complement strand
GATATTTGCATTGTTAGGTAGAAATTCTGTGTAACCCAGATTAAAGGTGGTGAATTTAAAATGTATTCTTATATTAAAGGTATTTTCAATATTTTGGGCATTTCTATCCAATAATCTTACTACTGTTATTTATATTACTAGGCTGGCTTCTAAAAGATCTCAGCCTCTCCTTGGCATTATTTGCTGCAATTACTGAATTTACTTTATTTATAAAATTTCAATTCACAACAAATTTCATCTCAAGGAACATTACATGACTATTCATATCCAAAAAGCTGAAATCTATACAACTTAGTTCTTGAGATCCAAATTTGATTTACAAATTTCTTCTGTTTTTTCTTTTCTGTCAAACCACAAAACACATTTTTAATATCAGACAAACATAGCCTTGTTTTTTTTTTTTTTTTTTAAAGATAATCTTATTTATCAGGAAATTACCAAACCTACAGTCTGACCAGTTGAAACAAGAAATCACTTAAGAACTCCTATGACAACATAATGTTTGCTAAACAATCTCAAACAACAACACTTGACTGATCTGAAGAGATTTAAAATGAGAAACAAATTCACTGGCATCCATCAGTCTGGAAAGGGTTTTAGATCCATTACTGAGTCTTTGGGATGGAAGAGAACCTCAGTGAGAACCATGATCCACAGATGGAGAACTTATGAACTCATGTTTTACTTGAGTCATTTGTTTTATTGCAAGTTAATGTTTATTGTGACTATGTGTTGTAATAGAGTGGTTTTGTTTTGTTTTTCAGTCTCTGTGTGCTGCAGTGTTGGCCAAATTTCTCTTGTAAAATAAATATTTGGATTTCAATGGGACCAACATGCTTAAATAAAGATTTTTATTATATCATTATATTATTATTGAACAGTGAAGAATATTCCAAGGAGTGAGGAGTCCACTAAAATGACTCCAAGAGGAATCAATGACCTCTACAGCAGGTCACAGAAGGACCTAAAACAACATCTAAAGCTCTCAGGGCCTCATTGCTTCAGTTAAGGTCAGAGGTCAAGGCTGGAAGAGAGAGAGAAAATAACCTTCATAGGAGAGATCCACTTTCAGAATCACTGTTGACCCAAAACATCATAAAAGTCCGTCACACATCAACTAACAAAAACATCCTGACATTCTCCATGACATTTAGGAAAATGTTCTGTGGATTTGCCATTGTTGTGTCCATGACTCTATATGTCAGTTAAACTAAGCAGCATTTTGCTGCTGCTTACAGTTTATTTGTTGCCCATGTCAGGACTTTGACTAGGCCACTCCAAAGTCTTCAGGTGTATCTGCTGTATTTGTCTTTGATAAACACCCTCAACCTCTGATTTGCTAGACAACAAACATTTTGTCTCTGGTCAAAGTAATCAGACCTTCCTCCAGATCTATCAAGGCTGCTGACTTTATGGTGGCCACCAGCCAAGAAAAAGACATGGGAAATGTGGAGGCATGAGACTCAGGAACTACAGTGGTGGGAAAAGTGATTTCCCTCTATGCCAAATAACTGGTTGGATCACTAATAGCAGTAAAAACAACAGCGGCCAAGTGTTGATACCATACAGTGAGTCTTTTCTAGCTGTGGAGGAATTTTGTTCCATTAATCTTTGCTGAATGTTTCTAATTCAGCCATAATGAAAAGTTTTCCAGGATGAACAAACTTTTCAAGGTCATACCGCAGCACCTTAATAGGGTTCAGGTCAGGACTTTGACTAGGCCACTCCAAAGTCTTCTGGGCAGTAAAACAACCGCAAACCAACACACTTCCACCATCATGTTTTACTGCTGGTGTGACCTTTTTCTGAATGCTGTGCTATTTTATGTCAGATCTAATGGGACACACACCTTCCCAAGAGTCCATAGAATGTCTTCCTAAGTCTTGGGGATCATCAAAACAAGTTCTGGAAAAAGTGAGAAGAACCTTACAGTTCTTTTCTTTTTTCTCATTGGTTCTTGAATTTCTCTGGATCTCAGAATGATGTCTAGCTTTCATTTGCTGTTCTTCACTTTGTCTTCTTCTTCTTCTTCTTTTAGGTTTTTTTTGGCGGTTGGCAAACAACTTATAGGTGCATTACCGCCACCTTCCAGACTGGAGTATAGATTAGATGTCCTATCACTATAATCTTCCCATCAAACCTGACTTCCTAAGATAACTGAAAATGCTGTTAAATATTACATCTTCAGAGGACCTTTGCAGCAGATTTTTAATATCTAAAATTACTTTATTTCTATTTAACTCTCTGACTAATATCTCTCTTTCCCCATTGTACTTATCACAATCTAGAAAAATATGCTGCACTGTTTCTGACTCTTCACAATAATTACACAACCCTGTACTATGTTTATTAATTATTTTCAAAGTACTATTTAGCCCCGTATGCCCAAACCTTAATCTGGATATAATATCCTCTTCTTTTCTATTCCTATTACCTTCCCTACATTCCCCTACTTTTCTTTGAATGCTATANGAAAGCCTTATTCCACCTCAAGGTTACAGCTACGGTCTGTGATCAATTACAAAGTTCCTTCTCTTTACCATTTACATTTACAACAAAATAAAAACAGAACACAAAGAGGGATCAAAGGAGTACTACTTTGAAAATACGATACTTTTATGTACATAATCATAAGGAAATTATACAGCAAATAGACACTTCCTGAAAGATGAAAACTCTCTTTTTACTAATTTTTATCAATCCAATATTCATGCATATTGTGTTTAGTTAATATATGTCACCCATTTTGACCATAGAATTTTAAATTTGTTCATCTGAAAACAGATTGAGAATGTTTATCTTTTCATCTGATAGATTTCATGATCACACCCTGTTCATTCTTCTACAGTAGGTGTGACAGTCTTTTTTTCTTTTACACAGGCCGAAATTAATATCAAAGATATTTTGTCTGTGTCAGACATGAAAAATTTCTGACACGGATATTTGCATTGTTAGGTAGAAATTCTGTGTAACCCAGATTAAAGGTGGTGAATTTAAAATGTATTCTTATATTAAAGGTATTTTCAATATTTTGGGCATTTCTATCCAATAGTCTTACTACTGTCATTTATATTACTAGGCTGGCTTCTAAAAGATCTCAGCCTCTCCTTGGCATTATTTGCTGCAATTACTGAATTTACTTTATTTATAAAATTTCAATTCACAACAAATTTCATCTCAAGGAACATTACATGACTATTCATATCCAAAAAGCTGCAATCTATACAACTTAGTTCTTGAGATCCAAATTTGATTTACATGCAAATTTCTTCTGTTTTTTCTTTTCTGTCAAACCACAAAACACATTTTTAATATCAGACAAACATAGCCTTGGTTTTTTTTTATAGATAATCTTATTTATCAGGAAATTACCAAACCTACAGTCTAACCAGTTGAAACAAGAAATCACTTAAGAACTCCTATGACAACATAATGTTTGCTAAACAATCTCAAACAACACTTGACTGATCTGAAGAGATTTAAAATGAGAAACAAATTCACTGGCATCCGTCAGTCTGGAAAGGGTTCTAGATCCATTACTGAGTCTTTGGGATGGAAGAAAACCTCAGTGAGAACCATGATCCACAGATGGAGAACTTATGAACTCATGTTTTACTTGAGTCATTTGTTTTATTGCAAGTTAATGTTTATTGTGACTATGTGTTGTAATAGAGTGGTTTTGTTTTGTTTTTCAGTCTCTGTGTGCTGCAGTCTTGGACAAATTTCTCTTGTAAAATAAATATTTGGATTTCAATGGGACAAACATGCTTAAATAAAGATTATTATTATATTATTATTATTATTGAACAGTGAAGAATATTCCAAGGAGTGAGGAGTCCACCAAAATGACTCCAAGAGGAATCAATGACCTCTACAGCAGGTCACAGAAGGACCTAAAACAACATCTAAAGCTCTCAGGGCCTCATTGCTTCAGTTAAGGTCAGAGGTCAAGCCTGGAAGAGAGAGAGAAAATAACCTTCATAGGAGAGATCCACTTTCAGAATCACTGCTGACCCAAAATGTCATAAAATAAAAGTCACACATCAACTAACAAAAACATCCTGACGATCTCCATGACATTTAGGAAAATGTTCTGTGGATTTGCCATTGTTGTGTCCATGACTCTATATGTCAGTTAAACTAAGCAGCATTTTACTGCTGCTTACAGTTTATTTGTTGTCCATGTGTATCTGCTGTATTTGTCTTTGATAAACACCCTCAACCTCTGATTTGCTAGACAACAAACATTTTGTCTCTGGTCAAAGTAATCAGACCTTCCTCCAGATCTATCAAGGCTGCTGACTTTATGCTGGCAACCAGCCAAGAAAAAGACATGGGAAATGTGGAGGCATGAGACTCAGGAACTACAGTGGTGGGAAAAGTGATTTCCCTCTAAGTCAAATAACTGGTTGGGTCACTATTAGCAGTAAAAACAACAGCCAAGTGATGATATCATACAGTGAATCTTTTCTAGCTGTGGAGGAATTTTGTTCCATTAATCTTTGCTGAATGTCTCTAATTCAGCCATAATGAAAAGTTTTCCAGGATGAACAACCTTTTCAAGGTCATACCGCAGCACCTTAATAGGGTTCAGGTCAGGACTTTGACTAGGCCACTCCAAAGTCTTCTGGGCAGTAAAACAGCCGCAGGCCAACACACTTCCACCATCATGTTTTACTGCTGGTGTGACCTTTTTCTGAATGCTGGGCTATTTTACGTCAGATCTAATGGGACACACACCTTCCAAAGAGTCCATAGAATGTCTTCCTAAGTCTTGGGGATCATCAAGACAAGTTCTGGAAAAAGTGAGAAGAACCTTACAGTTCTTTTCTTTTTTCTCATTGGTTCTTGAATTTCTCTGGATCTCAGAATGATGTCTAGCTTTCATTTGCTGTTCTTCACTTTGTCATGCAGGTTCTGTTTAAGTTATGATTTGATTAACATCAGCTGTGACAGTAATCAGTCCTGGGTGTGGCTAGAGACAGTGACCTCAGCTGTGATAAACCACACTTATGTTATGGTGAGGGCAATCATTTTTTCCACGCAAAGTTATGTAGGCTTGAACTTTTTCCTTTCTTAATAAATAACTACTTTCATTTATAATCTGCAATTTGTTTTTTTGTCTGTTACATCTGTTTTGATGCTTTTGTCTTTGACCAATATTTACAATGGTTTGTTTTCTGAAACAGTGAAGTGTGACAAATATGTTAAAAAAAATAAAAATAAAAATAAATTGGGAAATCAGAAATTGAACTAACATTTTTTCACACTTCTGTATATAGATGAAATATGTTGTGAACTGTAAACCATTTTGTTCATCTCTGCCAGCACAAGACTGTTTAATACTCCATCATTAGATTCATCCAGTTGCTCCTTCTCTTCCTTTGGATGTGTCACCAGAACCGACCACATGGGGAAAGTTCTGGATCTTAATTTAAGATCCGGGCAAACACTGTAGACACTACATTATCTTGGCTTCATACTGATGTGTTTATCTGGAAACAGTTTAGCTGGGAGACTCCTTCTTTCATATCTTCTAGAATACTTTGTCCTGGACATGAATTGACTTTTATGTAGTAACAAAAAGTTGTAAAACAGCAGATGGAGGCAAATAAGTTGGTCAACAATCTGTGTACTCTCCTTCAAAACGTAATACGCTTCTGCCTCGGCACTTTTTAACCAAAAAAGGCATTTGTTTTCAAGACATTGACTTAAAATGAAAGTGCAAGTAAATGGATCTGATTATGAAGACACTGAGTTTACACTTGGCCACCATTAAAAATAGCATTTAAAAAAAATTGTATTCTAATAAAATATCAATTTTTATGACATAAATAAATTTACCAGTAGCATAGATTTTGTCACCCAACACATCATTGTTAAAGACAGGATTAAACTTCTCTGGAGCTGAAAACATCATCTCATGGAAATGCAGGATGAACCAAACTGCGACACTGAATGCTGAAAGTCTTCATCTGCAAGACAAGAAACAAAGAAACAAACACACAGTTAACCTGCAGGAACTCAGGAGACTTTAGCATGAAGCAGGGCTGCAGAATATTGGGAAAGCATGCAATATGTGATTTTGTGACTGAATGTTGAAGTGATTTGTTATAAATAGCTAAACATTAGTAATGTCAATCTTCTATGAACATACACACTCAGGCATCAAGTCAACTACTGGAAAAGAAATACAAGTTCTGTAGGTTTTGGTCATAAAATTAGAATATCATGAGAAAGTTGGTGTAAATCAATAATTCCATTCAAAAA
>NW_006800184.1:939869-947584 GCF_000485575.1 Poecilia formosa | reverse complement strand
TAAAATATATTTTACTAATATTTTTGACCTTATTTTGATATTTACCTCAACATTATCCCTTTTTGCTGCACTCTTAGCAAATGGATTCCTGGCCGCTGCCTTTACTATAATTTTTATTTTTTCAGTTTTAGTTCTTGCTTGTTCTGAACAGTTAATGATATATGCTAGAAATGGAATCAGTTTTTCTAACGTGACATTATTTTGAGTATCTTCTGTCTCCTTTCTCCTTTCTAACTTTGTTTTGTTAGCATTTTCCGTACTTTTCACCTCTTTCACTGCTTCAGCATAAGTAATTTTTTTATCAGTTTTAATTTTCTGAACTTCAGTTGCTTCTTTCCTTACCACACATCCTGCATAAGCTGCAGTATGATCACCTCCACAGTTACAACATTTAACTGGATTCTCTCCACATTCCCCATAAGGGTGTTCACCTCCACATCTACCACATCTTTGTTTTCCTCTACACACATTTGCAATGTAACCATATCTTTGGCACTTATAGCACCTGAGAGGTGGTGGAATATAAGTTCTTACACTGAAACTCATGTATCCAGTCATTACTTTATCAAGTTTAACTTCATCTTTGAATTCCAGTAACACAGATGTACTGTCCAATCTTTCCCCATTTCTAAAAGCCTGTAATCGTTTTATGCCTGAAATCTCTCCTCCTTTTATTATTTTCTTTAGTTCTTCCAAGTTTTCTCCTATCGGGATCCCTGATATTACTCCTTTTGTTCCTCTTTCTTCCCCCACTACCTTCCTTTCCACCACTTCTTTTTTACACACTACTTGGAGTTTTAATGCCTTATTCTTTTGTTCAGCATTCTTACAGATTATAAGAAGGCTCCCATCCCTTAAAACTTTAGCCATTTTCACATCTCCGACAACTTTCTTTAGTCCATTTGATAAATTGATCGGACTCACCCCAATCATATCTTGTCCTGTTTTAAATTTTAATATAACCTTGAATTCTTCCATCATTTTTTTCTTCCTCATCTCAACATTTTCTTCCTCATCTTCCAAAGATCTTTTGCCTATATTTGGTCCTTTTTTACTCTTGTCTCTCCCTCCTCCCCCTTTTCTATTTTCTACTAACGCCCAACCTGTATCCATATTTTCATCTTCTGAACATCCCCCACTACAACTAGCCATCTTAATCTACTCACAGTCCAGATTATGCCAAAACCGCCTTAGAAATCAACTTATTACTCGCCAGAAATCGCTTAAACTCTTCCACTCTTAGAAATCCGCGTTCTCCCACAGGTCAAATCCGGCACCACCGACTTCCCGTTCTTCACTTTGTCATGCAGGTTCTGTTTAAGTTATGACTTGATTAACATCAGCTGTAACAGTAATCAGTCCCGGGTGTGGCTAGAGACAGTGACCTCAGCTGTGATAAACCACAGTTATGTTATGATTTAACAGGTGAGGGCAATCATTTTTTCCACGCAGTCATGTAGGCTTGAACTTTTTCCTTTCTTAATAAATAATTACTTTCATTTATAATCTGCAATTAGTTTTTGCTTTTTGTTGTCTGTTACAATGTCTGTTTTGATGCTTTTGTTGTCTTTGACCAATATTTACAATGGTTTGTTTTCTGAAACAGTGAAGTGTGACAAATATGTAAAAAAAAAACAAAGGAAATCAGGAATTGGACTAACATTTTTTCACACTTCTGTATATAAATGCATTATGGTGTGAACTGTAAACCATTTTGTTCCTCTCTGCCAGCACAAGACTGTTTAATACTCCATCATTAGATTCATCCTGTTGCTCCTTCTCTTCCTTTGGATGTGTCACCACAACCGACCACATAGGGAAAGTTCTGGATCTTAATTTAAGATCCGGGAAAAAACTGTTGACACAACATTATCTTGGCTTCATACTGATGTGTTTATCTGGAAACAGTTTAGCTGGGAGACTCCTTCTTTCATATCTTCTAGAATACTTTGTCCTGGTCATGAATTGACTTCTATGTAGTAACAAAAAGTGGTAAAACAGCAGATGGAGGCAAAGCTAAACTAAGTAGTGCACTCTGTTGGTCAACAAACTGTGTACTTTCCTTCAAAACGTAATGTGCTTCTGCTTTGGCATTTTTTAAACACAAACTGGTGTCAGACCACAAAAAAGGCATTTGTTTTCAAGACACTGACTTAAAATGAAAGTGCAAGTAAATGGATCTGATTATATAGACACTAAGTTTACCTTTGGCCACCATTAAAAATAGCATTTAAAAAAAATTGTATTCTAATAAAATATCAATTTTTATGTCATAAATAAATTTACCAGTAGCAGACATTTTGCCACCCAACACATCATTGTTAAAGACAGGATTAAACTTCTCTGGAGCTGAACACATCATCTCATGGAAATGCAGGATGAACCAAACTGTGACTCCGAATGCTGAAAGTCTTCATCTGCAAGACAAGAAACAAAGAAACAAACACACTGTTAACCTGTAGGAACTCAGGAGACTTTAGCATGAAGCAGGGCTGCAGGATATTGGGAAAGCATGTGATATGTGATTTTGTTACTGAATGTTGAAGTGATTATATGATTTGTTATAAATAGCTAAACATTAGTAATGCCAATCTTCTATGAACATACACATTGAGGCATCAAGTCAACTACTGGAAAAGAAATACAAGTTCTGTAGGTTTTGGTCATAAGATTAGAATATCATGAGAAAGTTGGTGTAAATCAATAATTCCATTCAAAAAGTGAAACTTGTACATTATATTCATTCATTACATACAGGCTGATATGTTTTAAATGTTCCTTTAGTATTGATGATTATAACTAATGAAAACTCCAAATTCACTATCTCAGAATATTAGATACTGTGAACAGGTTCAATATTGAAGAACCTTGGTGTCACAAATGTTATCAAAATCACAGGATTTGTTGTTGATGAAGAGAGGAATAAGCAGAGTTAAAGACTTGCTGGTAAATGAATTTGTTCTCATTGTAACAGGTGTCACCAGAAGGTGTTGTATCCTCCTTACAGCCTGAGCTTCCATAAAAGGGTGGTGGTCAATTTCCTGTGTGTGACCAGGTGTGTGTGGATACTGTGATAAAATTGTGTTAAATCGATCCTTTTAATATCGCAGTATGTGCTGATATGGTGTTTTCATACAGGGCTACCCCATTAGTGACGTTCCAATGGTAGCGTTGCCTGGGCGTGTGGTTATTCAACTCTGCAGGTAGGCTTTACACATTTGTCTTTTTAATCAGATTGTTTTGTATGCATTTGTTTTTTATATTGTTGATTTTTATTTGGTAGGGCTATACCAGAGCCTTCAAATTTGACTGGACGAGTGACGCTTTATGCGATGTAGGTGTGCAGTGTTTTAGATTGATTTGATTAAAGTGATTTCATAAACATTTAGTATTTTTTATATTTTTGTTTTTACAGTTCAATCACTGCTTCCTGCTGTCCTTTAGAGTTTGATATTCTTTTTTGTTAGTCTGCCCAGCTTTTGGATTGATTGTCTTCGCTTAGAATATGTGAGGGCGGGCTAACAATTTTCCATTTATTTTATCTCTGTATGTCCTGCGTCTTGTCTTTGGACTGTTAATCTTAAATATCTGAGACCCGATCCTGTTTGGAGTCTGATCTTGAGTTTGGATTGCATGTAATCATTCTGCAGTGAGTCGAATGCATCATAAGTTTGCAGTGAACAATTGTAGTGGTTTACACAGGTTTGTCTGCATGAAGTGGTGTTTAAATTGGGATTGAATGTTATCAGATTGACAGCAAATGAATGAAGTTAGCGGGAAATCCAGTTAACTTCATTAACAATAAAGTAACATTTATTGTTATTTGTGTAACAATAAATACTGTTAATTAACTTCACACTTGTTGTTTATTACTCTTCGACTTGACGGAGTCATAACACCATGTGATAAAGGGGGACGGCTTATTTCAGGCAGCTCAAATAATTGGTTCCTCCCAAGTAACTTTGGCATATAAAGAAAAAATGTAACCAAAATCACAGGATTTGTTGTTGATGAAGAGGGGACTAAGCAGAGTTGAAGAGTTTGTGAAAAAATTATTTGTTCCCATGTTCTGGAGGGGAAAAGGTTATTTCAGGCAGCTAAAATAATTGGTTCTCGCCTCGTAACTTTGGCAAATAATGACAAAATGTTTTCAAAATCTCAATGATTATGTGTGACAGTATGACTGAGCTACCAAAGATTAACTAGAAATTTCTTTTATCCAGAAATCTGTCATATTTTACATAACAGGATTTACCAGAAAGCCTACACGCTCATCTTAACAGGAAGTCTTAATTTTTTGTGCCCTGCTGTCAGCTAGCTTCTATCCTCTTATATCAGTAATGAAAACTCAGAAATATGCACAATGTGTTGGAAACCCGTGTTTGATGTCTGACTTTTAATTGTCAGGCTTAAGTGACAAAAGTTGGAAAAAGATCGATTCTCTTGGCGATTAAAAAACAACACAAAAGGGTGCAAGAAGACCTCCACACAAGACCTCGTTTATTTATTTTACAATTTTGTTAGTTGCTGATTAAAATGAAAGTTAGAACCTTGACAGGATTACGAGTTAGTTTACCGAGAAATCGATCAGAAGCGCAGTCAAAACGGTCAGATCCGCTGGATCAGCCTCTCTGGCAGCAGTGCGCGCTCCCGACGAAGGGGAAACATTTTCAGAGGGGAACAGATTTTCGCACAAGACCTTACGAAGCTGAAGTTGGTTTCCAATTCTAGCTTCCAATAGCTAAAGGGCGATTCCACTTAATTTTTTACTACCTTCCGCATCTTTAATCAACTCTAGTTTAAAAACTACAACACTTAGACACTTGAAACTTGGACTGGATTATTCTTTTCTTCAAGCTGAATATTTTGAACCACATTTGTGAAACTTTTATCTGATTTGTGAAAATTCAATGAAGTTCAATTTTCACAATTTTTTGGCATCTGGATCACCATAGATCTACTCTAATTAAAAAAAACTACAACTCCTAGATACTTCAAACCTGGAATAGATTATTTTCCTCTTCAAGCTGGATATTTAAAACCATGTTTGGGATTTGTGAAAACTCAGTAAAGTTCGATTTTCACCAATTTTTTCATCTGGATCATCTGCTCTAATTAAACAACTACTACAGCTAGACACTTCAAACCTGGACCAGATTATTTTCAATTAATAGCAGAATATTTAAAACCATGTTTGTGATTTGTGAAACTTTAATAAATGCTGATTTCGGACATTTTTTGGATATTGGTCACTCCAGCTCCAAAATTACAACACCTAGACTCTTCAAACCTGGATTATATTATTCTGCTCTAATAGCAGAATATTTTAATCCATGTTTGGAATTTGTGAAACCTTTATGTGATTTGTGAAACTTCACTAAAGATCAGATTACTATTCATACATGTTCCATGCAGTTTTTTTTTTTCAAATTCAATTCTAATTCAAAACCACTTTATTAATCCCAAAGGGAAATAAAATGTTGGTCTAACTCATTAATTTTTCAAAGAGTTATTGTAGATGGTGATGGCTGTTGGAAGGAAAGATCTTTTGCAGGGGTCTGTCAAGGGAAGTTTCACAAATCAGAAACATGATTCTAAATATTCTAGAGCTGAATAATTTAGTCCAAGTTTGGAGAGTCTAGGTGTTGTAGATTTGGAATTAGACCAGTTCTAGTGTGACCCAAATGCCAAAAAAAATGGTGATTATTGAACTTTACTGAGTTTTCACAAATCAGGAAAATGTTTCACAAATCACAAGCAAGGTTTAAAATACCCAGCTTGAAGAGGAGAATAATCTAGTCCAGGTTTGAAGTGTCTAGGAGTTGTAGTTTTTTAATTAGAGTAGATATATGGTTATCCAGATGCCAAAAAATTGTGAAAATTGAACTTCATTGAGTTTTCACAAATCAGATAAAAGTTTCACAAATCCCAAACATCGTTCTAAATATTCTGTTCTTAGTCGAGAATATTCTAGTCCAGGTTTGAAGAGCCTAGGTGTAGTAGTTTTTAAACTAGAGTTGATTAAAGATGCGGAAAGTAGTGAAAAATTAAGTGGAATCCCCCTTTAGCTATTGGAAGCTTGAACTCGAAACCAACTTCAGCTTCGTCTAGACCTGTCCTCGTGATTAGGCCTAACACTCTGTGGCCACCAAGATAAGATGGCGCCTGATCCTGCACTCAACTTTCAAGAGCGAGACTACAACTTCGCCTTAAAGTGCCCGACCGACCAACCAGCCAAAAAACTTGTTACTTCTCTCGACAATACACAGCCGTTGTTTAAAAGCTAATCCCTAAACTACAGAACAGAACCCCGATCCAAATTAAAATTTATACTTTCGTTTTTCAATTTAAACTTTCGTTTTACCACTTGATTTACACGAAGGTCTGCCTTCGTGCCTTCGTGTAAAATCATATTAAAAACAAAGAGGTATGACATGAGCAGCTAATCTTACCTTAGATCATGCCGTTGTGTAGTTTTAGGTTGAAAACTCACCGCGGTAAAGCTAGCCTCACACAATATACAAGTGCGCGGTAGCTCAAGATATTATGGTACACCCATTTACGTGCTGCTTTCACAATAAAAGCGCACATCCGGTCCATGTTTGACCTAGGGGAGAAGGCGGAAGAGAGAGGACGTTGAACAAACTTGACAACTTCTAGCTGCCTGGCTAGAGGGGCAGCTCGCGGTGGTAAATGCGACTTAAGTCGGAACATGACAACGATGGCTTTAGAAAGAAGTGACTGTAATAGTATGTATTGTAGTGATGAGAAAGGAAGGAGTGGACAGAATGAAGATAAGGAGTGGGAAAGGATGGAAAGAAGCAGCGTCCTGCTGAAAGAAAGAGGAAAAAAGGAAATGAGGAAAGCACTGAAGACACCGATAATGAAGGAACTGAGGAAGGAAAAGAAGCGCCAAAAAGACCAAACCTGAACATTATAATAAGATTTGATGAAGGAGATGGAGTCAAGAAGATTGATCCACTTAAACTAACGAAAGCACTTAAAGCACATGTTGGGGAAATTAAACACGCTAAGATACTGAGAGATGGAAATCTTTTGATTGGATGTAATTCGGAAGGGCAAGTTGAAAAGGCAAAAAAGCTTGGAGGGTTGTGTAAAGTCAAAATTAGAGCAGTTGTGAAAGTGGGTGAAAAAATAAATAATGAAAGCAAAGGAATTATCACAGGAGTCCCGTTGAGTGTTAACATGAAGGACTTAGTTGAGAATTTAAAAGAAAGAAATAAGGAAATAAAAGGAGCACGGAGAATGACAAGGGGTGCAGAGAGGATTGAAACAGAAACGGTGTTGTTGGAATTTGAAACAAAAGAAATGCCAAGGGAGGTTTTCTTTGGCTTGATAAGATTTAGTGTCAGGGAATACATGCCAAAACCAGTGAGGTGCTTCAACTGTCAAGAATTTGGACATATTGCAAAAATGTGTAAGGGGAAAAGGAGATGTGCCCGTTGTTCTGGAGACCATGAATATGGTAAATGTGGAGTTGGAGTCAAACCAAAGTGCTGTAGTTGTGGAGGGGAGCACAGTGTAGCCTTTTGGGGGTGCGAAGTAATGAAACAACAAACAATTGTACAGAAAACAAAAGTAGCACAGAAAGTAACATATGCAGAAGCGTGTAAAGTAGTTGAGAAAGAGAAACAAAATGGGAAATCTCTAACAGGAGAAAAGCAAATAATCTCAAAAGTTATGGAAATGGTTGA
>NW_006800184.1:935355-936720 GCF_000485575.1 Poecilia formosa | reverse complement strand
GAAGAGGAGAATAAGCACAGTTGAAGAGTTTGTGAAAAAATTATTTGTTCCCATGTTCTGGAGGGAAACAGGTTATTTCAGGCAGCTAAAATAATTGGTTCCCCCCTCGTAACTTTGGCAAATAATGACAAAATATTTTCAAAATCTCAATGATTGTTATGTGTGACAGTATGACTGAGCTACCAAAGATTAACTAGAAATTTCTTTTATCCAGCAATCTGTCATATTTTACATAACGGGATTTACCAGAAAGTCTACACGCTCATCTTTTCAGGAAGTCTTAATTTTTTGTGCCCTGCCGTCAGCTAGCTTCTATACTCTTATATCAGCAATGAAAACTCAGAAATATGCACAATGTGTTGGAAACCCGTGGTTGATGTCTGACTTTTAATTGTCAGGCTTAAGTGACAAAAGTTGGAAAAAGATCGATTCTCTTCGATCTTTGTGTGGAGGTAAAAAGACCTCCACACAAGACCTTGTTTATTTAATTATTTTTTACTTTGATATCTGCCGATTAAACTGAAAGTTACAACACTGACATGATTATAAGAGTAGTTTTTACCGAGAAATCGATCAGAAGCGCCGTGAAAATGGTCAGATCCGCCGGATCCGCCTCTCAGGCTGCAGTGCGCGCTCCCGACGAAGGGGAAACATTTTCATAGGTGAACAGAATTTCGCACAAGACCTGCCCTGGTGATAGGGTTCACGCGCTAAAGCGGTTTGGAAATCCTCGACAAGGCGGCGAGAGGGTTTGATAGTACGTGTAAGAGAGTTTGTAGGTTTTGGCCTATGGGGCCTCTCACAAGACAGGCTAGCTTTACGCAGTAATTTGTTGACGGTCCCTAAGTGAACCTCCCAAGGCTTGAAGAGGGAGCGATCGAGAACGGCTGGCCGACATGAGCATTCAAAAATCGGATCAACCTTGAACTAGATGCCGCTTACTCCGCGGAGCGCGAATATCCAATAATATTCAACTTGAAACTAACTTCAGTGCGGTCAAAAACCGCGCACATTGATCTAAGGAAATAAACTATGAAGTTTCATGTCTAATTCTGCTTTACTGGTATACGGTAGTATTATTTGTTTAAACACTTTCGGTTTCACTCCCCCGCCCCCGTTACAACACTGTCTCGTCTTTCGACATATTTTTGCTAAACAAAGCAAATAAATTTAAACTAAACTTCAATCAACAGTTTTCATAACTTTTGTTTAAAAGCTAATCTCTAAACTATGGAACAGAACCCCGCTCCAAATTAAAGTTCATACTTTCGGTGTTCCGTTTTCTACCCAATCCTTCTTTACAAAACACCACTTGAATTAAGGAGACAACTGCCTTCGTGCAAAGTCCATATTAAAAACAAAGAG
>NW_006800184.1:931358-935275 GCF_000485575.1 Poecilia formosa | reverse complement strand
TGTGGAGGTAAAAAGACCTCCACACAAGACCTCGTTTATTTATTTATTTTCTACTTTGATATCTGCCGATTAAACTGAAAGTTACAACACTGACATGATTATATGAGTAGTTTTTACCGAGAAATCGATCAGAAGCGCAGTGAAAATGGTCAGATCCGACGGATCCGCCTCTCTGGCTGCAGTGCGCGCTCCCGACGAAGGGGAAACATTTTCATAGGGGAACAGAATTTCGCACAAGACCTGCCCTTGTGATTAGGGTTCACGCGCTAAAGCGGTTTGGAAATCCCGACAAGGCGGCGCCTGATCCCGCACTCAATTTTCAGCAGCGAGACTACAACTTCGCCCTAAAGAGCCCGACCGTTCGGTAGAACCAGCCAAAAAACTTGTTGCTTCAGCAAAAGCAGACTGCAGTGAAGTTAGTTTCAAGTTAGATATTCGCGCTCCGCAGAGTAAGCGGCATCTAGCTCAAGGTTGATCCGATTTATGAATGCTTATGTCGGCCAGCCGTTCTCTACCGCTCCCTCCTCAAGCGCTGGGAGGTTCACTTAGGGACCGTCAACAAACAAAACTCCTAACAAACAAATGTAAATAGATGTTTGCCGTGTGACCAATTGACACAAAAAATTGGTAATTCATGGCATTAAATGAGACACACTATTTTCTATTTAATCAAGTCATATTCAATATTAAAAATAAAATAAAGTTTTCTTCAATAGCTCCCAAGTCATGTGCCCCATTGACTCAAAATAGTTGTGAAATTGTTATACCATAGGTCATGTGACCTATTGACTCGAAATCAGTCTGAAATTGTTCTTCTAGTCTGTATGGACAAGACACACTCCTTCCTATTCAATTTTAGCCCTTTTCATACGATTTAGTTATTTTTATGTTTAAAAATATGATTTTTCTTCAAAAGCTTCCAAGGCATGTGACTTAATGACTCAAAATCAGTGTGAAATATTTCTACTAGACTGGAGAGATGAGGCACAAATTTTTATTAAATTTTGACCCTATAATTTTTTAAGGTAACTTTATATTTAAAAAATATATTTATTTTTTTTTCGTCACCCCTCCATGGGCTGCCACCTTATCATGGTGGATGGGTGTCCCAGTGATCCTAGGAGTTATACTGTAAGGGGCTTCATTCCCCATATAAAGTCACCCAAGGCAGACAGGTCCTGGGTGATGACCTGTCTCAGACGTCTGGGGACAGAGGAGACCAGTTTCTCAAGTTTAGAAATAGGAATTCTCTCCATTCATGTCTAATACAGGCCTCTAACTGTTCAATCGTCTTGGGCCTTCTTTGTTGCATCTTCCTCTTTNCAGTCACCACACCCATCTCAGTCACCATAGTCACCATAGTCACCGTGAAAACTAAACAGATACAAGTATTAGAATATAAACATAAACTTACAACACAAACAACAAAATAAAACGTACCTCGCTGCTTTCACCGGGGAACACTAAGTGTTAACAGTGCCAAGCACATCCGACAGTTTGTTGAAGTTATTCATTGATACAGTGATTTCCCAGCTGTTATAGGGCCTGCCCTCATTTAGCTACGGCAGCCCGTGAGGTACAAAAAAAAAACAACAACAACAAAAAAAAAAACTTAAAGTGCAAATACAATTAAACAAAACAAAACACAAACCACCAATAGTGGTAATCAAAACAGACAAATATCATTAAACAATCCTGCAACATCCTTTAAATAATTTACAATAAATAATCTACAAATTTGAATAATTTAGATAACTTAATTTAAATGGTTCACTATCCATTACAGTTAGATTTATTTCCTTTTCTCCTGTGTACTCTTCCTCGCCCCCTGTGCCATTTTGTCTCTGCACTCACACCTACAAACTGTCAATTAACTTGGTCCTTTGTTTCAACGTTCGACCTCCCAGTACTCTCACCTCTTCATCTGTCTCTCTTCACTGGTTCCTTCCATTCCTCCTTTCTGGAATGTTTATGTGTTTAGATTTCCTGAGATTTATGATTTGTTTTCTGTCCTGATCTCTGTGGATTTTTTGTAAGTTTTTTTATTCCTCATCTTTCAATAAACCAGTTTTTAATCACCTACTCCACATCTCTGTCGTTCTGCATTTGAATCCTCCATCAACCAACCAACAAATCATGACACTTACCAAAATATATTAAAATACAAACTGAATAACCAAAATGATAACTGGCAGATCTAAATTTAGCATCATTTCCATTCAGTCAAGAAGTAGGTAGGAAAGGAGACAATATTTTAATAAGTTATTTTCAGAGTAATAAAATATCTCATAGAATGTTATATTCTTCTCAATCAATTGAAAAAGTTTTACTGATGTTAAAGGGGCAGTAGAATGCATTTTTATGTGCTATTTTATTGCTAGTAACTGTGACTGTTACTTTCAGTCATTATAAAAATGCTACATGTCAAACATAATATAAATTTAACTTCACAATTTGATGCCTTAAATTGGGTTTCTATCTCTTTAAGAAGCTCTTGCTCTTTCCAACACTCCGTCTTCAGCACATCATCACAACAATGTTTAATTATCCCATTTGCAACTGTTCTGATGTACTTTTCACTNATAAATTTAACTTCACAATTTGATGCCTTAAATTGGGTTTCTATCTCTTTAAGAAGCTCTTGCTCTTTCCAACACTCCGTCTTCAGCACATCATCACAACAATGTTTAATTATCCCATTTGCAACTGTTCTGAGGTGCTTTTCACTGAGAAGCAGTTCACATAATGAGCTCAGCAGACACACAGATCCAGCAGGCACTTGCTGGCTTGACAGCCTGAAATGCTTCTACAGATTCTCATCAGATTGAACACAGGACTCTGGCTGAGTCGCTCCACAATGTTAATTCAGTCAGAAAATTACTTGAAACCTAAATGCAGCAGGGACGAAAAATTTGGTGCTTAACTGTTTGTGTTGGATGTTTACACCTTTGAGCATTCACACAATCTGTGTCATCAGCTCAATAAATAGTCTTTTTGTTATCAGACTTATTTCATTCAACACTACCAGAATCTGTATCGTCAACTAGTGCCCCATGTTGTTGAGCCACAGAGCCTACTGTCAGAAGCAGAACATTTACAATAGCAACTGATCCAGGTTCAGAAAGTTTTCTTTCACTCTCAGCTGGGATCAAAATGATTTTCTCATCTAAAGTTACATCTATAGTCACTGCTGAGCAGAACTCAACTTATGAATGGCCCTGGTAATTCACATTTTCACCACTTTGCTACAAAGATCACTATGGTGAAGTAACTTTGTGATAATACAGGTCCTTCTCAAAAAATTTGCATATTGTGACAAAGTTCAATATTTTCCATAATGTAATGATACAAATTAAACTGTCATATTTTAGATTCATTGCACACCAACTGAAATATTTCAGGTCTTTCATTGTTTTAATACTGATGATTTTGGCATACAGCTCATGAAAACCCAAAATTCCCATCTCAAAAAATTAGCATATTTCATCCAACCAATAAAAGAAAAGTGTTTTAATACCAAAAAAGTCAGCCTTCAAATAATTATGTTCAGTTACGCACTCAATACTTGGTCTGGAATCCTTCTGCAGAAATGACAGCTTCAATGCGGTGTGGCATGGAGGCAATCAGCCTGTGGCACTGCTGAGGTGTTATGGAGGCCCAGGATGCTTCGATAGCGGCCTTAAGCTCATCCAGAGTGTTGGATCTTGCGTCTCTCTACTTTCTCTTCACAATATCCTACAGATTCTGTATGGGGTTCAGGTCAGGAGAGTCAGCAGGCCAATTGAGCACAGTAACACCATGGTCAGTAATACCAGTGGATTTGGCACTGTGAGCAGGTGCCAGGTTGTGCTGAAAATTGAAATCTTCATCTCCATAAAGCTTTTCAGCAGATGGAAGCATAAAGTGCTCCAAAATCT
>NW_006800184.1:930316-931348 GCF_000485575.1 Poecilia formosa | reverse complement strand
TAGTGTGAAGTGCTTTGGTGTCCTCTGATCTTGATAAAGTGCTGTACAAGTACAAGCCAGTTATTGTCTATTACCTAATCTAATCATTCAGGGTTACAGTCACAGATCTGATACTTTGGCAATAAACAGTCAAGTTCTACAACTTTTTCTCCTGTGCAGTGTGATGGATGTAGAGTGACGACCATGGATGGTGGAGAAGGGAGTTTGAGTTTTAGCTGTTCTTTCTGATCACTGTAAAAACAACGACTCAGTATCTAGTTTGGTTCAATTCAGACCCTGAATCATTTGATCTACAGTGATCAGTGATTGTCATCCAGGTGTTTATCTTGGGGTTTCATGCACTGTAGATAGAAAATAAAAAAATGCACCAAATAGATTAGATATTGATGGCAACATCCAGGACAGCAGCTCAAGCAGAATCAGATCAGTTTGATTTCATTCCTTAGAGAGAAAAATCTCAATTTTTCAGAATAATGCCCAGAAAAACTGTCTATCCGATATTATTCAAGTAAAGAACAATGTTCTTCTTACCTGGCATATTGGAAGCGACTTCCTCTTCTGCTCCTCCTGCTTTTCCCTTTTATGTAGAAAAGACAAATTATTTGGTAAAATAAATTTTGGCATCAATATCTATTCACATTACAGTTCAGTTATAAACCTACTTACCCGTCGTAGTTGGTTTGTAGAACTGTCTGTTAAAAATGAAATGTTACAATTATTAAAACAGAAATTCTTTTTAGAATGCTAATATTTTAATTTGTATTTATTCATCTCACTTGGTTGTGTATTTTTGTGATATTTCCAGAGAAAAACACCACCACCAATTGTTGCTGCACCTAAAAAAATCATCAGAACTCCGATCACAATTCCTATGGTGCTGGAACTTTTTTCTCCACATTCAGCATCAGTTGAAGCTGTTCCTGCTTTTATCAGCTGAAGGTTTTCTTTTTCACATCTGAAATGACAGAAACATCCATTCAGGTAAATTATTTGGTAAAACTTTCTCCTGTGTTTATACTGTTTGTAAGAGAC
>NW_006800184.1:926484-927288 GCF_000485575.1 Poecilia formosa | reverse complement strand
CATTTGGGGGGGCGAAGTAATGAAACAACAAAGAATTGTACAGAAAACAAAAGTAGCACAGAAAGTAACATATGCAGAAGCGTGTAAAGTAGTTGAGAAAGAGAAACAAAATGGGAAATCTCTAACAGGAGAAAAGCAAATAATCTCAAAAGTTATGGAAATGGTTGAAATGAAAATAGAAGAGGAAAAAAAGAAAATGGTGACTTTTATCGCAGGAGTTATAAATGCAACATCGGACGTAAAATCAAAAACGGAAAGGATTCAGATTATTGTGAAGGCAGCATGCCATAGCTGCCTTCACAATAACCCTAATAAAGAATATTAGGTGGGAAGACATAAGGGGAGAGCTGTGTAGCCAAGCAAGTCAAGAAGGATAGTCTCAATCTTACAATGGAATGCAAGGAGTCTTTTGTCAAATGGGCAAGATTTTAAACAGTTTATTTATGAATTAAAAGGGAAACCTGACATAATTTGTATACAGGAAACATGGCTGAGGCCTTGGTTGGATTTCAAAGTAAATGGGTATATTGCAGTTAGATATGATAGAGAGGAAGGTAATGGGGGAGGGTGTCTTACTCTGATTAAGGAAGGTATTCCGTATAAAATTATTGGAAGGAAAGGAGATTTAGAATATCTTGCAACTGAAATATGGGTGGAAGAGAAGGTAATGTTGATTCTTAATTTTTACAATCCTTGTAAAAAGCTCGAGTTAAGTAAACTTGACGAGATAGAAATGAAAGGAAATGTTATTTGGTGTGTATATTTTAATGCACATCATTCATTATGGGGTAGTGGAAAAGTAGA
>NW_006800184.1:919537-924953 GCF_000485575.1 Poecilia formosa | reverse complement strand
GATTAATGACATTTTTAAAGATTTATCTAGCAGTTTTGGTAAGTCACTGTTTGCTGATGATGGAGCATTATGGAAAAGGGGAAGAAATGTGGAACATCTTACTGTTAAACTCCAGGAAGGAATAGATAAAGTGAGTAATTGGGGGGTAGAGTGGGGTTTTAAATTTTCTATTGGAAAGACAAAGGTAATGTTTTTCACAAATAAAAAAATAGGGGTTGATAGAAAGGTGTATTTATATGGGAAAGAGTTAGAAAGGGTTGATTGGTTTCGGTTTTTGGGGGTAGTTTTTGATAAGAAACTAACTTGGGGAAATCACATTGAACATATTGTAGAGAAAAGTAAAAAAGTTTTAAACATTATGAGGTGTTTAGCAGGAATGACATGGGGTGCAAGTTTTGATTCACTAAAAAATATATATGTGTCACTAATTAGGTCAAGAATAGATTACGGGAGTGTGGTGTATGGATCAGCAGCTAAAACCAGGTTAAAAAAGTTAGATGTTATTCAAGCCAGAGCAATGAGAATTTGTTTAGGGGCAGTTAAATCGACACCAATCTGTGCTTTACAAGTAGAGTCAGGGGAAATGCCATTATGCATTAGAAGACAGCATCTAATGGTTAATTATTGGATAAGTTTAAAAGGACATGATTCAGATCACCCGGTTAAGAAAGTATTAGAAAAGTGTTGGGAAAGAGGAAAGAAACAAATTGATAGCTTTGGGTGGGTTGGGGATGACAAAGCAAAAATTTTTAATGTGCATAGTAAGGAATTTAGTCCAACTGTATTGTGGCCTATGAGACCTACATTGACTTGGCAATATATTAATGTAGACAGATCACTTACACATATTAAGAAAAGGAACACGCTAGATATTTACCAAGAATGTTATAATCATATGCAGAATAAATATATTGACTATTTGCAAATTTATACTGATGGGTCGAAAGAACCTCAAAGTGAAGCAACCAGTATAGCCGTAGTGATTCCTGAATTAAAAATTTATATTTCAAAAAGAACATCTGATTATTTGAGTGTATTTGCAGTAGAACTCTGTGCTATTTTAGTAGCATTAGAGTGGGTGGAAGAAATTAATAGGAATAAAATAATAGTTTGTAGCGACTCTCTATCTGCATTAACAAGTATCAGAAAGGGACGTACAAAAAATCATCAAAATATTTTATATGAGATTATGATGGTTCATCATAGGTTATGTGAACAAAATAAAAATGTTATATTATTGTGGACTCCTGCTCATGTAGGTGTTCTAGGGAATGAAAGAGCAGATAGGCTGGCTAAGGAGGCGATCAAAAATGATGATATTAATATGAAAGTTAAATTATCCAAATCAGAAGGGAAAAGTATAATCTGGAAAGAAAGCAAGGAAATATGGGAAGTTAGGTGGGAAAATGAAATAAAGGGAAGACACTTATTTAGGATTCAAAATACAGTCAAAGTAGAAAGGAGTAGAGGAATAAATAGGAGGGAAGAGATAATCATAAATAGATTAAGAACCGGGCATAGTTTCCTAAATGGGAATCTTTTTAAGATGGGGAAACACCTCACTGGATTATGTAGATGGTGTGAGGAGGTAGAGACAGTGGAACACGTTTTGATTAAATGTGGGAAATATGCAAGCCAAAGAAGATTATTAAAAGGGGAACTAGGTGTTAATAGGGAATTGTAATTTGAGAAGGTGATCTTTCAGCTGAGTAATAGTGAGGGGAAAAAGAAGGTATTTCGTTTTTTAAAGAATACTGGGTTATTTGAGAGAATTTGAGGCGTAGTTGATAGGAGTCAATAGAGGGCAGTAATGCAACATAAACGGATGCAAGCTGCCGTAAAAACCAAAAGAAGAAGAAGAAGAAGAAGAAGACCGTCAATCAGAAGAAATAAAAAACGAAGCAGCAGAAGAAGAAAAAGAAGAAGAAGAATAGGGCCGTAAACCTTTTCATGCCTCATATCTGTACTCTCCGTGTGTTTAGCTCCAGTGTGTCAGAGCTATCTGTGTTGAGTTAAGGTCTCTCCGTGGTTCTGCAGCGCCTCCGCCATGAAGAAAAGCAGCTCGGAGAAGAGGCGCCATGTGGTGGCCTGGGTCAACAAGGCAGAGTGGGACCAGGTCCTGGACTACCTCTACTCCAAGGATCCCGCCCTGCAGAGGTTCGCTCTGCAGAGGGTCTCAGCATGGAGGGGCCGGTATGCCCACAACACGCCCGTGGCTGTGGACTGCACGGCCGACCTGGTGCGGTGCCAGGTCCTGGACCGGTCCGGACAGCTGAACGGAGACGACCTGGTCCTGCTGTATGGGGCGGCCCTGGTCCGGTTTGTGAATCTGATCACCGAGAGGCAGCAAGGGAGGAAAGCCCGGCCCCTGAGGCGGCTGGCCGGGAAGCTCAACATCCCGGAGTGGGTGGTGGACCTGCGGCACGACTTCACCCATAAGAAGCTGCCCACGCTGAAGTGGTGCCGGAAGGGATGTAAGGTGGTTCTGGAGTGGCTCCAGCAGGAGTACTGGTCCAGGCAGCTGGGAGGGGGCGCAGATGAGGACTGGGAGTCAGACTCTGATGGAGAGGAGGAGGATGCTGAGCTGAAGCGACAGGAGAGCAATCTGCTGAGCAGGCAGAGGGAGATGGAGGCCTTCAAGGCCACCCGGGACATCCTGATCTCCTATGAGAGCGAGCGGTACCAGAGTCTGGACGGGCCTCAGGAGGACCGGGCCCTGGCTCCCCTGGCAGACATGAGCTGGTTGCTGGGGGAGATCAAGCAGTTGTCTTTGGACTCCAGCGATCTGTTGGTTGATGTGTTGTTGGAGGACGGGTTTCTGGTTCCGACAGTCGAGCAGCTGGAAACGTTAGGCTGTGATCCGTTTGAGACCCCCGGCTCCTCTGAACCAAGAGTCCCTCAGCCCGTCCTGCGGTTCTGGCTGCCCCTGCTGAAGATGCTCAACTCGCCCTCGTTCATCCACCTGCTCCTGGAGAAGCTGTTCGTGGAGCTGAAGGTGGCAACCGCCGAGCAGACAGACCTCAGGGTGTTCTACCTTTCCGCCTGGGCCTCGGAGGTCCTTCTGTGCAACAGCAACAAGTTCGAGTTCCGCTTTGAACGGAAGACGCAGAAGAAGGCCCGGATGAAGGACAGGATCTTCATGAACCGCATCCAGCTGCGGTGGCAGCAGCTGCTGTCGGCGTGCCTGGACGCTCCCTGCGGCTCCACGCCTCACCTGCTGCAGCTCATTCTGGACGACATGGAGCACCCGCTGCCTCAGGACACCCAGCAGAAACTGCTCCAGCTCTGCTCCATCTACACCCAGACCCCCGCCGTGGAGTTCAGCCTCCCCAGGGACCAGAAGCATCAGCCCATATACACCCTGGAGAGTCTGCATGAGAAGCGGCGGCAGCAGCTGAGGCACAGCGGGGAGAGGAGCGAGTCGTCCGGCGACCTCCAGCGGATGGATGTTCTGACCGAAAAAGCCAAGGTGCTCAGAGGTTCTCCGTGGCAGGTGTGCTCCGATAAGGTCTTATGGAAGAACTTTCCTCTCGGGAAGGTTCCTGGACAGTCGGACGACCCGTCGTCCCTCATGGTGGAAACCTACTCAGCGATGACGGTGTGTGAGCAGCCGGTGGAGATGGAGAGCAGCCGGGGACAGAACGCCCCGGGGGTCCCTGGACCCGCTAGGGCCGCAGAGGGTCTCATCTGGAACCAAAGTGATGTCAACAGACTGAAATGTGGACTCAAGCTGTTTTGAGTTGTGCTGTTCAGCAGATAAATTAGCTGGGAAATCCACAGATACCAACTTGGCCACGCAGAATGAAAGTATGTTGTTAGTTATCAGTTCAGTTCATGAATAACTAACTGGATCTGAGTAAAGCTGGTAAAGTGCCACCTTCTGTTTATGATTCACATCAAATATTCACCTTTTAATTCGGTGGCACAGTTTTATTCACCATGAAAAGCTGCTAATTCTGTTCCACAATTATACAATAATAATCTGTAGGTATAAATGCTGCAACTGCGCAGTCAAAAATGATTAATCAGTTAGGAAAAGACAATGTTGCCAAATATACCGTATTAAACAAACGGCTGCAGCCCTGATGGAAAAACTCCTGATGCTTTTAATGTGTTTAATGTCAACAAACATTGAATATGTCCTTTATCTAGTCTCTGGTTTGGATTGTTGTAGATCTTCTGCTGTTTTGTCCCTGTTATGATGTGGAAGCGACTTTGGTGGGGAACACATGTTTTTATTTTTTTGTATTAAGTTCTTTCACATGACGATTTAGGTAAAAACTAGTAGTGTTGTGTAGTTAATTTTCTTTTGTACACTGTGGAATAAATTTTGTTTTTCTACAGAAAAAAATAATTTTGTGTCACCAATGAAAGAAGAACGGTGGTCAGCATGCTTCCTAGACAAACTTTTCAATACGGCAGTAGGACAAGACAAGAACAGAAAGTAGTTAAATGAATGGAAAGAGAAGGATGGGATTAAAATTAAAACTGAACAGGTAGATAAAAAAAAATATTAACCCAAAAAGTATTGTTTTATAACAGGAACATGGTCCAATTAGGATATCTGCACATGGAACTCCTCATAGCTGCATTTTTAGTCTGTTACTTCCAATAATGTTTTAGACATATGAACAACTCTGTAACTTTCTTGACTATTCAGAGATTATTATTTGGAAGAGGGAAGAATTGTAAAAGACATTACAGAATGTAGAATTCCTTATAAATATTCATCTAAAACAAAAGCTGTTGTACAAAAGTCTCCAAATTAAACATGTGGGAATGTAAAGAACTAGAAAGAATGGATGGTTTTAAATATTTGGGGCTCTTGTTTCATAAAAGACACACATATACCCTTACGGTAGTAAGGGTATATGTGTGAGCATGCAGATTCACAAACGTAGAAAGAAAGAAAAAAAATAACATGAAAGTAAGGATAACAGACTGCAGAGGGGAAATTTACAATATGAGATAAATAGCTGTGCAGTTCTTAAAGACAGGATTAAATATAGATGAAATAGAAGAATGTAATATTTTTATATGCTAAGATTCTAGAGGGCTAATGCAGTACAGATAAGTGCAAAACGATGATTGGATTAAAAAAGGACTTTCAGAGAACTGCAAACCTGCAGCTCTTGTGATACAAGTGGCTCTTTTGGCTCACTTGGCATATTAAATGATGAAATATTGGCCTGTTTTTTGTTTGTTTTGTTTCTTTTTTTTTCCTGTGCCCTGATAAAAAAAAAAAAACGAACAAAAAAAACCACTGGCTCTTCAGGTAAATTTGGTCCAGAACTACTACAGTGAAGATGAAGATGAACAGTTTCAGGAAAAGTGAAGAATGGAGTGTTTTGACCTTTAACCCTTTCATGCATAGTGGTCACTACAGTGGACAGCTATCTAAAAGCCATTTTCTTGT
>NW_006800184.1:902468-918777 GCF_000485575.1 Poecilia formosa | reverse complement strand
TATTTTATGTCTGCCTAAAATTAGGCAGACATAAAATAAATTCAAGTCAGAAGAAATGCTTCTCTCAATTTAGTTTCAACTGAGTATATTTATACAGCACCAATTCACAACAAATATATCAATGCACTTTACCAAAAAGGAATTTAAGTAAAAATAAGAATTAGTCACTACAGCATCCTACAGGCTGATTACAAAAACATCCTGTAGGATGCTGTTTTTTGTAATCATAATGTTGAGAAAACTGTACAAGGTGTCCATGTGTAGGAAATATGAAAATAAAAGAATATTATTCTTATGGAATATGACTTATATGACTTATGGGAACCGATTTTTTAAGATATGTTATTTCAATAAAATAACACTGAATTCAAAGGAAAGTTTAAGAATATTTGCCTCATTAAGAGTCTTGTAGAAATGTGTAGTAGAAGTGTAATGAACATTTCACCCAGAAGATGGCGATAATGCAACAAATTGAATGCAAACTTCCGTGAAGAAGAAGAAGAAGAAGAAGAAGTTGCTTTGGACGGTCAAAGGTACCTCGCTCTTCACAAGTTTTAGCTGTGTTCAATTTGAAGAAATAATATATATCTATAACGCTTTTGGCCGCCGACACACTTTTACTACTTGACTTTTCCACAGTTTTTGTGTTTTTGAGTCGGGCTGGTAAGTATTTGTGCGAAGAAAATGCTGCGTCACATTAGCTCAGTTTGTTGGCCTGTGGCTAAACACAAAGGCTAACTCAGGCACAGTCAGGGAATTTCTTGTTCATAACAGGCTTTCATTACACAGAGTTACCACATTTTTGGTACTCTTAACTCGTCGTATAGTGACTTTAGCATACCCAAACTAATGCTATTGCACCGTTTTTTATCATTAGCTGTATGCTAATCAAAAGCGCGGGGAAGCTAGCACGGCCTATATTAAGCTATAGAGGCTCTAGCTTACCTTATCGACAATTAGGTTAAGACTAAGCACAGAATGTGTTCATTATTTATTTTTGCTTTAAAAAAAAACCTCCTTCAGAAGACAATTCACGAACAAAATGTGACTTTGTGGCATGTTAGGGAAAGCTAACGGAGTTCACAACGTTAGTACAACGTTTTGGACATGCGTCACTTGTGTCACGTGACGATGTGATAGCGCGGACTAAAAGAGGGTTAGCTTTCACTACTTACATAAACCTATCCAGAGTACCTCATGCAGTTTACTGTCAACATGTTTATCAAAAGCAATATTTTATTACGGTGATTTTAAAAACCTTATTTTGCATCATATGTAAAATAATTACTAATATTTCAGTAGCAGTACGTAACTGAAAGGCAAAAAAAATATTAAGTTTTTTATGTAGGGAACTAAGGGATTTCTAGTGAAATATTTATATTGTTTTATTGAAAGACTTGTAGAGATTAAATAATTTACTAATTGAAAATTGTTTGTAATTCATATCTACTTTATCTGCGTTTATTTGTAAGATTTAACAATGAAGTTTTATGTTTCCACAGGTGCGGCGTTAAAAGAACCTCTTTATTCAATGTCTTTGCGATCTCATTGGCAGAACACGATGATCACAAGGAGAAGAAGCCGTGCCATGGAGATGCCATCAGTAGACGTTGAGGAGGTGGAAGTAGTGGAAAACGATAAAGATCTTCCCAGCCCTTCTGATGCGCTTGCTGCCGATGACATCGATCATCCAGGAATTGAGCTAGATGACCTGTTTGAAGATTTAAAGTGGACTCTAGAAAAAGATTCTTCCTCTCTACTTTTTGGCGTCGATCTTGCCAATCTAGAAGCATGCAGCGACATAAACCAAGACTCGGGGTTTGACGCTTCATCCCGCTCATCTCCAGACAGAACGTCTTCCGGCTCCAGGATGAAAAACAGACAAAACCAGTCGAACCACGTCATCAACAAAAACGCCATTGCTGCCAGATTGAACCGTCTCAAGAAGAAGGAGCACGTCAACAGCCTGGAGAAGCAGGTTGGCGTTCTGTCAACGGAGAACGCCGTGCTCAAACAAGAGAACTGTCAGTTGACTAAACGGGTGGAAGAATTGGAGGATGAAACCAGGTATCTGAGGGCTGTGCTGGCCAATGAGAGCATGTTAGCCCAGCTCTTGTCCAGACTGAGCGGTGTGAATGGGATGAAATTATCTTCCTCGCTTTTCCAGGGGCCACGCTCTAACGAGCACGATTATGCGTTGCCCAGGAAGCGGGTGAAGGTGGAGGAGAAGGAGACGTCTGGCGGCGTGTGCCTGCATGTAGACAAGAACCACGTGTCAGTCGAATTCTGCCCAAAGTGTGCAGAGAGCGCGAGCACGTCGCTCAAAATGTAGGGTCAAGTACTTCTGTTTTCTCATATTGAGACTAAACCGTATGCGACTCTGTACTGAACTTTATCAGGATGGATGAACACTGAGTTAATTAGAGCTGCCTAAGAACTGCAGAATGTGCATGTGATTTATGCTATTTGTTCTGGTGGGATGAGTACACGTTACTGCTAAACCTTGTTGACAGTTTCTTCTAGGTAATGGTTGCTCCGCCATGGGGGATGAGTGGCTTTCTGAACTCCCTCTTCCTGCTTGACGCCATGGTAAGGAATAGACAGAAACTTCTCTCTGTCTTCAGCATTCAGCAGCAACATCAGTACTTTTTTTTTATTTTAATATATCAAATGTTCCCAATTAATGGATGCTGAGCACTTTGCTCAGTTTTGTTTTGTTGTAAGAAATAATTTGTTTAAGTGTTAGGCTTCAGTTTTCTTAGTGCTTGTTTGATAAGATAATGGTAAGGGTCCACAAAGAGTGATCAAAAATCTGTCAAACTGTAAAGTAATTGATCTTAAAAGGAAAAGAGAAAACAGAAAACACATTCTCCCTATCAGCTGAAACAACAAAAAAAAACTCTTTGTGGACCAATACCTGTTCACCGAAGAATACATGTATTTAGCGCCACCTTTTTTCTTTATACTAAAGTTCTGCTGATGGGAGGTGACGAAGCTGGACACGCAGCTGCAACGTGGCCTGGTATTTTTTTAAAGGGAGTATCGGTAACAAATGGTATATGTAATCTAATTTTTACCCACATTCTGCATCACCTGTAGCTCTTGGTTGTATCAGCAAAGCTCCTACAGCACTCGGAGCAATTTGTATATTGATTGTATATTGAAATGTACATTAAAAAAAAAGAACTGATCACAGTTAATTTTTAAATCACAACTAATAAACTGTAAATGTTTAATTTTGAATATATTTTCTTTTCACGTAAATGCTCTGAGAAATGTTGGACAAATAAATCCCATTCTCTGTGTGTAAAATACTAAATATCTGCTGAGTCTTGTTGTGTACTGTTGATATTAATGCATCTCTTTTTTCTTTCTAAACAGCAAGCTCTGCCGATAAAGGTCTTAACTTTCCCTGAACATTGGGTCAAGTCTGGTAACGGTTGTCAGAACAGATGACAGTCCCCCTTGGATGGAATTATAGAGCATAGAAAGATTCATTTCATTTATCTGCCCAACTACAGTGCATCCAGAAGGTTTTCACAGCACTTCACTTTCTCCACATTTTATATTCCAGCCTTATTAAAACAATCTTTCCTCAAAATTTTACACACAAATACCCCATGTGAGCAGCAATGTGAGAAAAAGTTTGAGATTTTTGCTAAACGATGGAGGCGGAGTTCATCGGACCTTCAGAGCAGCAGGAGTGTTTCTGGATCCTTCTTTATATTTCTGCCTCAAGACCATCCTGTCTCTGAGGTCTACAGATGATTCCTTTGATTTCATGTTTGCAGTGTCAACTGTAGGACCATCTATAGACAGGTGTGTGCCTTTCCACATCAAGTCCAATCATCTGAATTTACCACAGGTGCACTCCTAAGTTGTAGAAACATTTTATGGATGATCAGTAAAATCTCAAAAGTTTTTTTCCATGTCATAATTTGGTGTCTGTCTGTAGAATTTTGAGGGAAGATTAAAGGTAGGGTATAATGTAAAATACTTTTTTTTCAAGCTTTCCATCATGTTATGTTATTCCCTCATCAAAGACATTCCTGGAGTGTTGCTTTGAATTTGTCATACATGTTTGAGAAATTGTAAAATCTCCCCCAACATTTGGGTGTCCAGATTACGAGTCTGGAACAAGACTTGTAATCATTTTACAGTCTCACTACTGAAGGCAAACCATTTCAGCTTGCTGAGGAAAAAAAAGCATGATTTTGCTTCACTTGGCTCAGTCAGTTAACTTATTGTGGAAATAATGGAATAAGTAAACAAGGTGCTACATATTTCCATAAAGCTTCACCTGTCAGAGCACAGCTCAGCTGCAGTTCCTCCACTTGGCTCCTTCTGACCAGCAGCTGTTAGCCAACACCTGGTGGACCTGCCTTTCTGAGCTCTCATGAACTACTTAGGCCAACACTTTTAGGAGCGGTTCTAAATGGCAGCATGGAGGAACAGTTTTGTGATGATGTGCTGAAGGCAGAGTGCTGGAAAGAAGAGGATCTTCTTAAACGAGCTAATTTTAAGGTTTCAAATGTCTTTTGTTTCACATAGACAGCATTTTTTATAACAAGTTGTAGTTATCAGTGCTGTTTTGTAGCACAGTGTGCTTGGAAAAGACATACCACCCTGGCAATGTGGAAAAAGTGAAGAACTTAAAATACTTCTGAATGTACTGTATTTTAGCTCATTTTAGCTGTAGGTGCTTTTGTATTCATATTTCCTGGGAGAGTGGAACAGAAAAGTAATCTGTACTGCCACCTACTGGTATATTGGTTACCCTTCAGACGTTCCCTGTTTTGTCTTTAAAGAATTCAGTCGGCCGTAGTTGGTTTGACAAATCCTCTGGTCCAGTGTTTCCCAACCCTGGTCCTCAAGGCACCATGCCCTGCATGTTTTAGGTATCTTCCTGCTTCAACACACATGATTTCAATTGATGGCTGATTAACAAGCTTTTTCTGAACTGCAATCATTTAAATGGGTTGTGATAAAGCAGAGAAACATCTAAAACATGCAGGGCAGTGTGCCTTGAGGACCAGGGTTGGGAAACTCTGGTCTATGCTCCCACATCAGTGGCTGTTAAGGCAAATAAATGAGTATATTGAACATTATTGTACTTTACCTTATGGAGGCATAAAACATTGCAGGAATAAATAAAAGAAAGCAATAAAAAGTTGTAATACAGACTAAAATTACAAATGATCCACTTTTTATTAATCAAGATCAACTAATAAACAGGTGGGGTTTTAGCCTTGATTTAGGGAACTCAGTGTTTCAGCATCTTTGCAGTTTTCTGGAACATTGTTCTAGATTAGAGCATAAAAACTGAATGGTGCTTCTCAATGTTTGGTTCCGATTCTGGGGGTAAAGACTGATCAGTTCACTTCCAATATGGGTGAGGATATTTATATCAGGGTTTGGTGGAATTTAGCAAGTATTAAACTTCAGATGCTTTCATTTAGTCAGGCCAATATTTAACCTCATTATTCCAGGCACACTGGAGCAAGACTCAATAATTTTACATTTTCACTAATGAAGGAAAACCATTTCAGCTTACTGAGAAGAAAACATGATTTTGCTTCACTTGGCAACATCAGTCAGCCTAATAAAAAAAGGCTTTTATTTGGTACTGAATAATGTACTGCCCCCTATTGGTGTTTGGTGTTGCTTGTTCAGTAACTCAGACACTTGAAGTATTGACAATTTGTATGGTCTGGCCATATTGTGAAACTGATTGAAGTCTTGTTTTTACACAGTGTGGATACTGAATCTTAGCTCAGCATAATGAAGGTTGCCAGATGCAACTACATCTGCCAGATGTGAAGATGTAGTTGCAGGTGGACCTGGTCAGAATACACAACTCTGCTCCTCTGGATCTGAGGATTAAATAAGGCTTCTTTTCCATACTGGCTATAACTTTGTCAAATTTGATAGTTTCTCAATGAGAAAAGAGAACACATGAATAATTTTCCATTAACTCCTTCCAATGAAAAAAATTCTACATTTACATATTCCTATTGTTTTAACATCAGATTTGGACATATCCCACTCATGTTTTAAATAATCATATTTTAATGTGTTTGATAACTTGAGTAAATTCAAAATATAATGATCAAATTTGATTTATTAATGGGAAAAATGTTTTCCAAACTAACCTGGTCCTGTTTAAAATTATAACAGCAATTGGCCACATTTTTGATTCGATTTTAGTGCTTGACCTCTTGAATCAGGGATTTACACAGATAACTCATCTGACAACATGAAGGTGGTTAAAAATATACAAAAGCAACACACTAAAGAAATTATGCTCTGAATAAGGTTATAAACCTATTTCTAAAACTATCCACGGATGAAGAAAACATGGAACAGTAGTGAACCTTTACTGGAGTGGCTGGCCTACCTGAGCGCACAAACGATTAACGCTAAACCAATCACTGCAGGTCTCATTTGTCTCGGTTTAAAGTCAGTGTTCATGACTCATCATTAAGAAAGAGACTGAGCAAATATCTATGGAAACATTCAAAGCTGAGGCCACTGCTGACCAAACGGAATGACAAGGAACGTCTCACTTACAGAAAACATCCCAACACTTTGGGCAAGTCTTCCATGGATTCATGAAGATTGTTACATCAAGACTAAAACTTTAAAACATTCAGAAAAGAATACCATAACAACAGTCAAACATGAGATCTTCAGGAACTTGTTTTCATTGTTTGTTTGTTTTTTCTGGTCTTTCTTCCTGAAGTTGAATATCTGGCCATCAGTCTGTGACCTTAATCTTAGCAGCTTGATGCTCTAAAGCTGTGTTTCTCAGCCCTGCTCCTCACTGCTGCATGTTTTAGGTGTTTCCCTTCTGCCACACACCTGAATTGTATCTCTGGGTGATTAACAGGCGACTGCAGTACTTGATGGTCATGCAATCATTTGAATCAGCTGTTCTGGAATAGAGGCACATCTAAAACATGCAGAGCAGGGGGGCAGTGAGGACCATGTTTGAGAAACACTGATCTAAATCAAACCAGCGAGTCCACCTAGAAAAGGCTCAGAAAAAGGCTAATTGAAGGTTTTGCAAATGTCTAGTTAAAGTTGGGACACAAATCTTGCAAAAATCTTCTAAATTAGATGAACTGAAACAAGCATGCAAAGAAAAGACACCAAAAATTTCTCCACAAAGATGTAAAAGACACCCTGTTGTTTACCACAAACACTTGATGGGGTTTTTTGCTGCGAAGTGTGGCAAAAGCCGTTAGTTCAGGAGCAAAACGTTTTCCTCAATGAATGACATGACATAATTTTGAATATACTCAAAAAATCATTTGAAAGTGCTTTTTGTATTTACTCAGATTATCTTTGTCAGATTATTAACATTTGTTTGAATTTAAGAAACATGTATGTGTGACATGGAAGTAAAAACAGAATATATCTTTAAGGAAGCAGTTTGTTTCTCACAGTGCTGCATCTTCCCAGGGTAACAAAACATCTGAATCTTTACAGCAGGCGACCAAAAGCAAAAATATAAAAAAATATTATTCAGGTTTTTTTTTGTTTTTTTGTTCTGGGGAAGGAAGGAGCCACTGTGTTACCTGAACAAACAACACAAGACCAGACAGAGTTTGTCAAAGTTATTATTGTAGAATACTTTGATGGATTTTTTTTTTCTTTCATACAGACAAAAGGTGTTGGACTTATTTCCCATTAAATTCTCTTAGATTTCAATACAGATTTAGTCTACAGTATACAGGTGTGTTCTTTCTCATATATAGATATTTATTCGCTTAAATAACAGGCAGGTAACTCTTTAATATATTCAATAGTCTTTAGATTTTTTTTGTTTTGCTTTTGCTCTTGTTTTTTTTTTGTTTTTTTTTGCAACTTTTTTTGCTCTTTAAATGTCATTTCAGCACAGTTAAGGCTGTGTTTTCTGTCTGCCGAACGGCACTGCCGTTGTGCAAGAAGTGGGAGGGTGTGGAGGGGGGACCGTTCCACACAGAATATTTACAGCAGTATGTATAATGAATAATGTAAAACCTTAACTCTGACCCCCGCGTACCCTGGCAGTAAACACTGGTGGCAGATCTAAGAGAGCAGCCTAAACAATGCGAGGACGCAGTGCACTTCTGCAGACTCTAGCTCTGCATGGCGCCTCCTGTTCCTCTGCACGGACCCCCCCGCCCCCAACCCTCCCAAGTTTTTGTCAGATCCCTCAGGTCGTAATGAGGTACATTTCTGTCTCCAGTTCTTATTTACAGAGTCGGTGTCTTAAAAGACCTGAAGTTCCTCTGCTCACCTCAGGGAGCTGTTCAGTGGACAGAAAACACAGCCCTCAGAATATGCTCAGGAGAATGTGCAACTGTCTTTTTCCATCAGTGGGAGCACCGGTGGAGAAAAATTAATAATAATAATAATAATAATATAATACAAGCACTTCCATGTTGTTGTTCCTCTCTTTACGTAAAGCAATAGGATTTTAAAGAAAGAAACTTAAAAAAAAAAAAAGTGTAACAGGAACATGGTACCTGTAAAATCAAAGATGCACATGTGCACATTTGGGCGATCTGTACAGTTGTGGTGCAGTCGTACACTTCATAATTCCAATAAATATACTCTTTTTTTTTTCTTCTTCTTCTTCTTCACATTGTGGTTTTCGCCTTCTGTGAAACTGTCTCACAACATCATGTAACGTGGCTGGATGGACGCGTGGATCCGACTGCCGAACGGAGAAGCCCGGAGCTGCACAGTCAAATTACACACACACCCCCTCTGCACATTCTCCCCCCGTTCAATCGGCGCGCTGCACGTTTCCTACAAAAAGCACTGATGTCTCTGTGCTCAGAGGTGCTGGAACAGATTAAACTCCAAATGGGATGTAAGGATGTGTGTGTGTTTTTGTGTGTGTTTTTGCGTGAGAGGTAAAGAGGAAGAAAGCAGATGTGGAGAGATAATAGCACACAGAAGTGACAAGTAGCCTAAATGATTTACCAACACATAGAGTGACATTAATGATACCAAATGCATGCTTCAAAACAGACTGACCAATACAGAGTCGCCCGCCCGCTGCTCCGGCGGGTCGGGCGATGATGATGAGGATGAGCATTCAAGAAGACAAAGAGTTCTTTACAGGTAAGGGTGTTTCCCAGAGAGCTCTGCGAACATCCTGGAAACACAACAGGCAGGACAGACGTGTGACTCGCTGTGTCTGAGTGTGCTGACATGGCAGTCTGTTGCATATTGTCTGCCTTGCTCTGGTGGAGGGATCAGTTCAGGAGGGGGGAGGATTGGGAGGTGGAGTCAACGGAAGCGGGAAGTAAAGGGAGGAACGTTAGGGAATGATTGCATTGTTTAGCCAAGTCCCGCTCCGAGGCAACATGAACTAAGCTTTGTACTCACACCATGTGCTGCATGGTGTGAGTGGGGGGCAAGGGGGAGGTGAAGCGGGGTTACCTCAACATCTGGCATGGAATGCTGTTTGGAATGTTTAATGGGAATGTTAATTGGTGACGGTGCCACAGGCTCTGCACCGGTACCTTGCGTAGGTGTCTGTCTGATGATTGGCTGTCCAGTTTGTTGAGCCCTTTTACACTGGACAGCTTTGACAGAGATGTGTCACAAAGGGAATATCTGGGGAAATATTTTTTTGCTTTTATGCAAGAAGTTGGATAAAAGCATAGAGTTGGAAGTCATTTCATTTAAGAGAGACAAAGTGAACCTGGCAACACTTTCAGATGTTGTCTGGACACCAGCATCAGCTTAAAGAGTAAAGTGTGTGAAGAATGTGCTGGGCTTCTTAGTATACTCCGTAATGTCTGTAGACATTATGGAGGATAGGACCCTGTAGACACAGAGATGAGCTCTGCATATTTATGTAAGATTTAAAAAAAAATAAAGTGTATCTATGCCAATGGTGCAAAAAGTGGGTGTGCACTATAGAGGCATAAGGGTGCTACGTCAGAAGGGGCGCCAATATAAAGGCAGAAAAGTTATTCCTAGAGGAGAAAGCACTGGGGTGCAATTTGAATTGTATTGTTGTCTGATGACAGGGAACTAAAGATGGAGAGGCAGAAAAGAAAGCTCTCTGCAGCATAAAACTGAAAAGAGAGAAAGGGATGATGAAAGCTTTTCAAAGTGGTTGACAGACAGCAGGTAGGTTATTTCAGACTTCAAAAAGAGAAAGTACCTCTGCCCCTCGTCCACACAACAGGCTGCAGAGCCACAGTAAGTGATGGAGATTCAACTAAAACCGCCTCTGTGTGGACAGGGTCTAAATATGACATTTCTTTTCAAGAGTTTACAACTTAACAGAACTTAACATTCTGACACACAAGCTCTCACTGGTTGGATCTGATTGAACCCAGTGAACTTTGAGCCTGAAGATAAAACTGGTAACTGACTTTAGATTTGGGCCCAACGTGCTCCGGAAGCTGAGGGAGAACTTTTACTTCCCTCCAGTGGAAAACAACTGGATCGGAGATCCAACAGATCAAATTAAACAACGTGTCAGAGCGGGAGCGAAGTAGGTACAAGTGAGTCTTAAAGGGACGTCGCCTGTGCATCGTGCATGTTTAATGACGTTTTAAAGGGTTAATGCTTCACTAGCGATCAGCTTTTTCCTCAAAAAGGAAAAAAGCCCTCTTACATATTTCCATCGCAAAAGTAGCGAGAGGGACGACACGAAATGAGCAAAGGAGGAACAGCAAGAGAGAAGATCATGGGACAAAACAGAAATATGTGGACATGGGAGGAGATCCCGTGGGATTTATGAGTCATGGAGAAATCCCAATCATGATGGAGAGCAGGTCATGTGACGAACATGAACAGTTCAGTGTTGGGGTGGGGGTTGTGGGGTGGCCCCAACCTGCTTCCCAAACATTGAAATTACATGTTCACACACTGTATACATATGTGATACCCCCACCTAGTTCTGCATCCGGTCAGTTTACTGATAGATTTAAATAAATAGCTTTTGTCTTTGCAATTTCTGTTCTTGTCAGGTTTTTTTCATAAGTAGAGAAAAGACGACACACGTACACAGACTGAAAAATGGAGGGGCGAGCGAAATCTGTTAAGTAAGGAAACAAATGAACACCAGCATGGGGGGGCAGGGGATAAATGCAGGCGAGATGGAAGTGACTGAGGTCTAGGTAAAGCTTCAACAAAGCGCTTCACATATATCGCAAGCAGAGCAGTGACCTTAGAGTGGCTGTATCCAGAGAGGAGTGGGTGGGTAAGTAGGTGGCAACGACACTAAGAATGAACATTGTTAGAATCAGAGTGAGTCAGCCCCGAAGTCACATGACCGGTTGTGTAGAAGCTTTTATGTTTTGTTTTTTTTGTGGGTGTCCCACCTGCCCTCCCAACCCCAATGCCCCGGCAACACAACCACCTTCCCTCCCCATCCGAACCGTTGCCCAGGACGACATGGTGAGTGTGACGAGGCTGGGTGGGGCCCAGTGGGATTGAGGTGGAAATTCAAACTGAGAGCCAGAGAGAGGAAAAGGGAGGAAAAGTTGTTCTCAGAGAGCCGCAAGCAGAAGTCTCCAGCCGTTCCCCGCCCCCCGCCCCTCCTCTTTTCTGTGAGCTTGTTTTGAGGGAGACTGGATGAAAATGTCACTGTGTTCTCAGCCCTCTCTCATGCTCAACCCTTTCGTCCCTCCCCTCATCTTGGTGGGGTTTGGGATTCCCTTTCTCCCAGTTATAAGGACGTCTCCACGCAGAAGAGATGTGCTGGGTGGGGGGCGGGGGCCTTCACGGGCCTGGGCCTGCCGTGATGGCTGTGGTGATGTTTGTGATGGTGGCTCTGGTTGTCGGGGGAAACTTTGAAGTTGTTCTTGTTGCTGACCGTAGAGCTGCTGCTGCTGCTGCTGCTGCTGTTGTTGTTGTTGTTGCGGTTGCACGGGGTCACTGGAAGGCTGTACTGACGATAGGGCCGGGTTGGCCTGGTGCGGGCTGGGGGCTGGGCCGGGGGGGGCGGCGGCTTGCGGAGGGCCGGGTGCAGGTGCTGGTATCTGCTGAGCTCTGATTCGTCGTCCACGTCAGTGTCGTCGATCAGCGGGATGTTGTGGATGAGGTCGTTGATGAGGAACTCTGGGTGGGCCATGAAGTTGTGGATGGAGTTGCGGGATTCTGGTTTCTCCCGGCCCTCGTACAGCGAGCTACGGAATGCTTTCACCACTCGCATCTGCCGAGGTGAAGGAAGATGAAGGAGAGACCACAAGAGAAGAAAAAAGAAGGACAAAGTCAGAGATAAGAAGTGGAGGAAGGAGGCAGGGGAAGACCCAGAAACAGACTTGTATCCTCCAGAGGACAGAAAGTGACAGACTGACAGATGGAAACTCAGGACCAGGTGGATAAAGTTTAGCATTGTTCTGAATAGTCTTTCTTATTTCTTCTGATTTTAAAATAGCCTCACAAGAATTTCTGGAACAGACTGAATATCTTTTAGGAATTTGCCTTATTTTAATGAGTCCATGTCATTGAAGTGCTGTAGTCATATTTACATATAGCATGTTTGAGTCAATATTCAATTTAAAATGTTGGCACCTTAGAAGAAGAAGGAAGAGGCCATTGTTTCTAGCTTTATTCAACATTAAATATGGAGATAGAAATGCTTTTCCCCAGCTGGATTCATCTATGAAAGCAGTTAATCCGGACAGACTATTAAATGCATATTTACAATAACTATATTTTAAAGTCAACTCATCAACAGATGTGCCCCAGTCGTAGTGTGCTTCATTAGTCGTACTAATAAACTTATAGAAAATGAACTGTCTCCAAAATAATCATATGGTAAATAAAAGGAAGTTGCATTTTAACATTCTTTATTTCATATAACTAGGTTTTCGACACTTTCACTAAATATTCCATTAAGTTATGCATCAACCATATTTTTTATTTACCAGAATAGATTCTTCTTTTCATCTGTAAGCATCAACAAGTTACATTTTCTTTATTGCACCTTATTATAAGTTCTGACCTCACAGTGAACAACAAGCTGGCTTTTTCTCCACTTATGTCCTTATATTCCAAAAGCAACATTACAATTATTGCAAACAAGTAGCTGGTGCACAGAAGAATGGAGCTGAGCATCTTATAGCTAGTGCTAATGAAAAAAAAAAGTTTAGAAGGAAAATGTTGCTAGTTTTCTTGTTTGTTTGTTTGTTTGTTTCTTTCTTTCTTTCTTTCTTTTACTACTTATTTCTAATGTTAATGTATCAACGCAGTCTGAAGCTAATGCTGGGGCTTTAGGGTTGGGGTTATGTAAACCTCTCTCTCATTACGGCTGATATATTAATACTAAGCTAAATAAAAGTCAGGTAAAATTATGTTTCCATTTTGAAGTGTTTAAATTCACAATACACATTTTTATTTTATTTTATTTTATTTTCCAGTATTTCTCAGTTACATTTAATTTATTTCCAGGGTGTTTCCTTTTGTTTTCAGTCTGTATGATGTAGCTTACTCCCAATAATTTTCAATCGAGGTTTGTAACTTTATAAACATTCCAGAAAACATGTGTGCTGATAAATAGACGTTTTTGTGTATCCATTCTCTCTTTATGGGAATAGTCTTATGATTGGAAACATATGTCTTAAGAAACACGCAGAAGCTAAACTTGAATTGCAGTGTGAGGTTTTCAGTGTCCATTTAAAGCCACTGCAGTGTGAATAAGTGGAAATAAAACCATCATGATTCTCTTTACATAAATAAACTTCATGGGTTTATTAATTGCAGAAGTGGACATGTCTCAAAACGTGGATGTTAATAACTTTGACCTTGACAGCAGAGATATGTTGCTCAACGCCAGCACAACATCCACCTGATCGTGTGTCCCAAAAGTGCCAAAAACAAAATGAATAAATAAACAAATGTATTTTAAAATTAGTTGGATGATGATAGGTTTGTCAGTTCTCACACATCAATCAGACATGAAAAGACAAAACGACTCAGTTGCCACTACCACAAAAACCACAGAAGCATCATACGCCCATGAATAATGTGTGTGAGTGTGTGTGCGTGTGTGTGTGTGTGTTGGGGTGGTAATACAGTCACACCACTGCATCAGATGCATGCACAAAGAGATGGTTGTTAGGCACAAATGGAGAAAAGCAGGATGGTCAGTGCGTTAGTTTCATGTAGAGTAAAAACAAAAAACAAAAACAAAGCTAGCAAGAACCTATGGCAATTAATACACACACACACACACACACACACGCACATACATGGAGAGAACACAGAAAAAAGCATGCAGCAGAAGTGAGTAACCAGAAGCTGAAGACGTCTCCGGATTGTAAAGCTCGGTGGCTGATGTCTGCATGCATCACACAGTTGTCTGTCATTTAGGCTGTTTGTTAAAGAGAGTTGGTTCAAACACACACAACACATGGAGAGCCAAACAGTGAGTCAGTCAGTTAGGCAGTCAGCATCCTTCCTTGCCCGCACGCATGCACATGTGCAAACTGTTGTGCAGCCATGCAAGCGTCGAGAGCAGAGTGACTTAAATGACGATGATGATGCTGGTGATAAGGTTGCTGCAGGATAATAAAAAAAATTCAAATATACTGCAAAACAGAAGAGTGACCATCACAGACAATCAGTGGGTTAGAAGAGTGTGTGATTCGCTAGATCACTAGAAACAGAAGGTGACTGGTTCAAAGGCCAGAGTGCAGCTCGGGCGTCAGCCCCGTCACATACAGAGAGGCAGCCAGGTCATGCTGAATCAGAGCCGTGTCACGAATGCTCTCTTCCACTCTCCTACACACACACACACACACACACACACACACACACACACACACACACATGCGCGCGCGCGCACACACACCAGAGCGAGTTTCATGAGTATACTTTAAAGTACGTTATGCAGTTTATGGTGGCTGCGTGCAGGAACATGTTCCTTTGCCATGGCAGTTGGTCCATGCAACCATCCCTCAAACCCAAACAGAGGAGAAGAAGCAGCATGAGCTCAAAAGAAATCAAGACAGGTCAGTGCAGATATACAGACAGACAGGCAGAGGCAGGCAGAACCCTACATAGAGACAGTTTGGCCAAATGAGCTCGAAATAATGAAGCTTTACGTTGACCGCAACACTGACTGGAGTCCAAACGGTCAGACAGCTCAATGGAGATCAGTGCTGCAGTTGACGTCTCTATATATGACTCTGGCTCATGTGTACAGACAGACAGACAGACAGACGGTCAAGCAGTAGGTTCAGTGCTTATCTGTTTTTCCAAAGAGCCTTTCAGACAGTAGAGAAACACCTCATGCAGACTGACGAGGGTTCCGAATGTTACTGCCTCACTTCTTCAGCGCTCGCGTGTTTTCATTTTGCCTTCATGAAAAGAGTAAACGTTCGAGTATATGACGCCCACAATGTGACCGGAGAGGTCAGAAGGTCAGGGCACTGCTGGGTTACGTATTTTTCTCACACATCTGTTTCTTTTCTCTCTCTCTCTTTCTCTCTCTCTCTCTCTCCCTGTTGGCTCTTTCAGCAGCGCTTGATGGAAAAACAACGATGGTCAAAGATCGAGGAGGAAACAGGCTCTGCGACATGGGAGGCTGCAAAACAACTGCAACACAAACACAGGGAGAAGCTTTGAGGTAGATGACGGGTTGATGGAACAAGTTCCCCCACAGCGTCGCCTCGCTTCAGGATGCAACGACTGAGCCGCCATCCACTGAAACACCCCCACTGACTCTCCTCATCCTCCCCCCAGCTGAAGGCGGACACCAGTTCAGATCTGGACATCAAACTCATTCACCGTCTTTCCTGTCCAAAAACAATGTACATCCTGCAGTCTGAAATGATCAGTTCCAAAGATTCAAAAAGATCGCCACAAAGCTCTAACAGAATGAAACGATTGACCTTGTACGTGTACCTGCATTAAACATCAACATCTTCCTCAAACGTCACCGACCTCTTCCTCTACCGACTGACATCAACAGAACCACAAAGACCACAAAGCTAGGGATTTTATAATCACATGTTTTCTTGTTAAAAATTAATGTGTATGAAATATAATTTAACAGAAATCAAATGTGAATAGTTTTTTTGAGTTTCCTGTTCTCTGGTCTTGCTGGTTTTTCCCTTATGTTTATCTTGATTACTGTTGGTTTGGCTTCTGACCTGCTTTGCACCTGGATCCTGCTGGCTGATGACTTCCTCTACGGCACATAATGTCATTTGCTGCCATCAGCGGATCTCCTTACAGATTAGCTGACGCTTCTTGTCAGATGCTCATGATTTCCCTGCTGCATGTCTATTACTGTACTTTACCTTTTCATTTCATCCATCCATCCATCCATCCATCCATCCAT
>NW_006800184.1:860889-902458 GCF_000485575.1 Poecilia formosa | reverse complement strand
TCCATCCATCCATCCATCCATCCATCCATCCATCCATCCATCCATCCATCCATCCATCCATCCATCCATCCATCCATCCATCCATCCATCCATCCATCTCCTGTCCATATCTGCTTGTCCTGTCAGGGTTGGTGTCTCTCTCCAGTTGTCATTGAGCAAGAGCCAGGATACACAGAGGACATTCATTGTATTAAACTGTTTCTTAGTTACATTACCTATATGTATTTGGTTCCTTATCTTTTCCAAAAAGCAATAAAAAAAATTGGAAAATGATTAGACTACAGTAAACTTATACTTATGGCATACTTAGTTTACAGTATATAAGGGTTTTTAACTAGTAGAGATCCTGGTCCCAGAAATAAACTTAGCAAAGTTTGGAATAAAGCAAAGGAATTGAGACCACAAAAAGCAACAAGATCCAGGAAGACATTTCTCTAGAACCATCAGACAACTGCTGACCTGTGAGAGCTGGACATAAAACAAACCCTCATCACAGGCAAATCTTTTCAAACAACTTGTTTGGTGAAACCATAAATCTGAGACAGTGAGTGAAAGGTCTGTTCTCAAGAATCACTTCCTGAAGCACAATAATAAATTTGACCTTGACACACATGACACAACTTGGTTGACTTTTGCGCTTTAGCATTAGCTTCCGTTAAATACCATGTTGACGAAGAGCTTTAACCTTAGCCTTAGCTGGAACTAATTTTAGAGTTTGCACAACCAATTTTGTAGGGCATCACTAAAAAGGATGACTGCAAACAAAGAATCAAACCCTTTATCAATACATTTAATGAATATTTTTGAAAGTGATGTTCTGAATGTTAAGCTTTCATAACAGCATAAAAGCTAACATAAATTTATTATTTTTATTATTTAATAATTTATTATTATGATTTAGTATTAAGGATTGCAGAAAATGAACTTGGTCTTTAGCTGGACTCAGACATCATCTGTTTAAAGAGAATTAAAATCAGCTCACAGAGGTAGAGAGGCTGAATTTCTTTTCTTGTGTTAGCAACTGCTGACAACTGTGGAATAAAAATGGAGTTGAATATAAATCGAAAGTGTAAAATATGTTGTACCTGTGATCAATTCACACATTCACAGATTTTATCTCCTTATTTTTTCAGCCATTTTCCTGCTATGTCATTGTGATTGGCTCTATAAAACCAGCTCCAACCAGTAAGCATCCATTCAGAGACAGAAACGCTGGGCTAACGTCCTAGGATGATTGTCAGCTTAGAAGCAACACCAGCAACAGTGTATATAAAAAAACTTTTCAGTTCTGAGCAAAGATCGGAAGTAACAGACTTGTAAGCTTTAGTCAGAACAATCCCACGAATAGAATCATGAAGGTCACCAATGGGACCATAAAGGTCACATCTGGTCATATCTTAAATTTAGTCCATTGTTTGGGTTGTTGTCACTTGACGATTCAAACATGTCCCAGGCGGTGCCATGTGGGTTGATCATATATGAACTGCTGCTCTGGTTAAATGAAACCAGAAGCCGCATCTTCGGTTTAGTTTTTATTCTTTTTTGTTCAATGTTCAAATCCTCAACACGTCCGTCAAACTGCCTGTGTTCCATGTCCAAAATGTTTGCATTGCCATCTTAAGCACAGTGACCCTTGACCCTGAGATGTACCTGCACTGGTGATTTCTGAGCCAATGAGTTCACTCTTCGGTGTTGGACAATCCATTTGTGTAGCTGCTGTTTAGTTTCTCCAGTGTGGAGTTCTGAACAATCCTGAACATTAGACTCCATACACCACACTGCTGAGCTGACAGATTTGGGTGTTTTATCTTTGGACTGAACCAGTACCGAGACCCTGGTTACCAGATCAGACCTGTTTGGGTAAACAGAGGGCCGGAAGTACTTTCTTCATTTGTTTGTGTTCTTCCTACTGGGTAAAGGTTCAGCAGCTTCAAATGCAGAACAAGCAGATTCCACAACAGCTTCATCCCTCATGTTGTAAGACTACTAAACTTCTACTAACTTAATCTTTTATTGCATATACTTATATTGATGCTTCGATTATTACTTATTTTATTATTACTGGAGCCTTGCAACAAAATTTCTTTCAATAAATTGTAAATTTTTAGATCTACAATTAACCATAAACTCTGTCTATGTTTATGTCTTGTTCTTTTTGTCCTGTTCAGGTCGATGCAGCATGTAGTTCTGATGACTGACAGCTACTCTGTCAGAGGGAGGCAACATTCAAAAAGTCGGTACTGATCTGTGTGCGCGGGTTTTCTATAAACCTGTCGGTGATGAGGCTTCCATCCTTCTTGATGTTCATCAGACAGATAGTAGCTGGTTGTCTCTGACATCCTCCATCGTAAACCTGAATTATTCTCCTCTAAGTTCAGTCCAGGTTTCCATTTCTTTGGCTTGGATTTTGACCCAGGTGTTATCCACATGTGCATGCATTTGCGAGACACCTTTATCCAAAGCTACTTACAAATGAGGATACAGCAGTTCAGTTCATGTGAAAGCAGTCTCTTTCTGACTAACCCATAGGCTCGATGTGGTTTTGTCATAGGATACCAATGCTCTGCTTCCTACTTCTCCATACAGATCTGGGTCACAAAGGATGAAACTATCACATAGAAACTTTTCTTGTATTCAAAATATTCTGATGCTTAACTACATTAAGACGCTTACATGCATTGAGCTGTTGCCATGTGATTGGCTGATTAAAATAACCTAAATAACTGTAAGATCCAATATTTGGTGAAAACCCTTTAAAACAGGATCAAATACTTTCATGACAAATGCCGTTTCTCTGATTTTCAGCAGGAATTTTTATTGGCAGTGTTAATTAAAGCAGCACTTGACAAACAGCTTTAGCTGTAAACGTGAGCCTCCAGGCGCTGTAAGCGTGTTTGCATGCTGACTTGAGCATTAAGCATGAATCAGAAAGCTCTCAGAGCTGCCGCATGGCTGCAGATTCGCCGTTCGGATAAGAGTTCTCTATCCAGCACCTATAAATGAATAAAACAAGAGCAGCATGACGCTCGTCACCAGCAGGAACTCCTTTCCCCTCTGCCCCCGCTCTTTGAAAAGGGATTTGTTGATCGTAGCAAATGATCACAATTTCAACTGAAGATATCTTTTAAAGATAACCGAGAGTGATAAACATACATACAGCTCCAGATAGCCTCCCTTTCTGAGAGTTCAAACCACTAAAAACAATCTGTGTTTTACTCGCCCAGCAGGCTGCTTGGCAACATGATCCAGAGAGAAGTAAACCTACTTCACGTAAAACGTACACGCACAAACTTAGTGCTTGCTCCTTTGCGTTTCCCTCCTTGTTTGTTTGTCTGAGTCTGGAACTGAACCACAAGACGGAGGCTGCAAACTACGTCGCAGTCCAGAACTGAGTAAAACAATCAGAACCAAGCCTTTTAAAAATACACTCAAAGAATTAAAACAGCAAGCAATGAGCTGGCAATGAGGCCCGACCTGAGGCTAAACTCCACACTTTGACTCAACATCCCTACTTCAGCGTTTATCGTATTTTCTGTCATTTGGCAGCCAATTTTTGCAGATCTGAACACATTTACTGTTTATGATATTACAAAGAGCTGAAGTGAAGGATGTTTAATCTAAACATGAAGCCCAGGTGTGTCCTCATGACTGTGCAGGATGACAACAATCGACCCGGGCCTTTCTATTTCTACCACCGCAGGTGATGAAGGGAGGAGGGGTATGGGTGGCGGAGGGTCAGCGTGGGGTAGAATGAGGTGGGGAGGGAAGGGGATGTGACGGAGAGGAGCAAGGAAGGTAAAGATAAGCAACTGAGAAGGCAGATGAAGACAACCAAATGAAGAGACAGCACACATGCATGCACACACTTATTCACAGGCATACAAGCACTATTAAGGCAACTGCACTAAGGGTCAAGCTGCGGCTTGCCGACATGTCTGCATATGCACGCACATCTTAGCAGGCTTCCAAACAGACGCACGCAGAACTGACATTCAAAAAAATAAATAAATAAATTAAGAGAAAAAAAAAAAGATGAGGTGTGGTAGCTATATTATTAAGAACAAGGGAGGACGACAAAAAGGATGAGGTGAGATCCAAAAAAACGGGGGAAAACAGGATGGGAAAAGGAAGGAAAGTGGACTAAATAAATCTTATCAGTATGCTACACATAAGAGCCTGCATTTAGATCCGTTACAATCTAAATAGCTCTACAACAGAACAGCTCTACGTATGAAGAACAGTCAGAAGACATTTCGAGGAGTGCTTTTCCGCAAACGGGGAACCTGTATCGTTTCATGGATAGAGAACACAGAAGAAGAGAGCTGTGATGGTGAGAAAGAGAGGGAGCATGAAAAAGAAAAACAAAAAAACAAAAAACAAGGTTGGGACAGAGAGGAAGAAGTCGGGACTTTCTGAAGACGTCGGGGCAGGGCTTGGGGGGCGCGGGGGACCCAAACGTGTGACGTCAGAGCTGGAAATACTGTTACATAATTAACCAGTTGACAACATTGCAGAACCAAACAAAAGACAGCAGCAGAGGAAGGAGAGAGGAAGCAAGAGTGAGAGAGGAAGAGGGAAGTGCTCCTTGCGTTTACTCTTAGAAACAGCAGCGAGGCATGGGCTTTTATACTCGAAGGTTTACAGCTTAACACAAGCCTTATGGAAGCCATTTGGTGATGAATATGAATTGAATGCAGTGAGATATAATGTACCATTATTAAAATGTCATCACATGATTGTTACAGTATATTGTCTTATTTATTTATGTTTTAAGAGTAAGGAAATGACACCACTTGTTAGAGATGTTAGGAGTAAACAAAACCAAAAGAACTACGCTTGACCTCATATGCAAACAGAAGAATAGGTGGTGCAGGAGGAGCTGCTGCTCACTCCCTGAACTTCAGGACGCCGGTGACATCTGAAAATCAATCGTCTTCTTTTTATCAATGATCAGTCCCAATCTGTGTTTGAAGATTGTGTCACGGGACGCCTCATACAGAGAGAGAGACAGAGAGCGAGCGGTCAGCCGCCTCCTGCACGAACCAACACTCAACGACAAAACAAACTCTGGCCTGAGAGCCACACTGGGATTGGACCAGTCCAGATCAGACCAGAACCACACAGCCGGTCGGGACTGGGTGCTGTTCCAACGGGAGAGTAAGAAGGAAAAACCAAAAAACAAGAGGAGACATTGCACACACACGAGCAGCGGGCGAGCCGGAGGGGACACAACCAGAGAGAGTAAAAATACCGCAGTCCACGTGCCGTGCAGCAGTGTGTTTACATGTGTTTGTGTCTGTGGATGAGTGTGTGCAAGTACGTGTGTGTGGGAGATGTGTGTGCATGCTTTCGGCGAACTCACTCCCAGGGGCTGGGCTGGTATTGGCTGTTGCGGTGGAGAGAGCTACGTGAGAGGGGGTAGAGATAGTGTTTACGTCGTGGAGCTGACTGAGCACGGAGGAGCGCCGTCTCACCGCTCCCTGAAACGAACCGCTTCGCTTGAATGTGCTCACTACCTCCATCTGCAGGACAGAGACAAAACAGCAGCATCACTCGGTGAGGGCAGGAGGGGCCGGCCTGCGAGTGTGTTCGTGACTAGGGGAATGTTTTCTGGGGCCTTGGTTTTTTCCCTGCCCTCACTAAAAAATACTGCTGTGCAAAAGTCTTGGGTCATCTCTTGTTTGATTACATTTTCCTGCCGAGCAGCTGCACTTTCTTCAAATCTTCAAAAGCGGTCTTCATCAATAGTTCTCCACGTTTTCAGAAGATTTAAAAAAAAATTATTTGGAATCTTTTTTTTTTAATTCATTAATTTTCATCTCAGTCTCTGACCATAACCAAATAAAAATAAAATGGCTCCTAAAGTTTTTACACATTAGACTGGGCTTCTGCTGGTTTCACCAACTTTAAGACCATTTAAGATCACTATGAATGGTATAGAAGAGATAAATCTCCACAGAAACATACAAACTTCATCCAACCTTCTGGTGATATAGTTGCTCTTATCCATGATAGTCTGAAAACGCTAGCTAGCCAGCTAGCAAGGGTATGTTAGCAGGATGTTAGCAATAGCCTCAACCGTCTCAACTCACAGAACGCAATTAAGATGTCTACGTGTGTCAGAATTTTCCTGAGAAAAGACTCGCAAGATAAAAATAAAATAATATACAAGAGTAAAAGTCAACTTACTTAAATTTAAGACATTTTAAGGCCTTACTTTTAATAAGACTTTTTATGGATAAAATAATCTGTTTAATGTTGGACTTTAAACATTCTGTTTCAAGCAGCCTGTCAATTTATCCAACTTTTTCTTGTTGAATCTTTGAAAAATCCCACAGAAAACAGGATTTCAGTTCAATCATGGTGATCTCCAAAGAGCTGTTAGCAGAAAGCACAGCATAGACAATCAAAAGACAATGATTCTTCTGCCAGGTCTTATACTTTTTTCCTGCTTCTTAAAAATATGGCTGTCAGATTGAAGTGAGGTAACTTATTTGGTGTTAAATATCTAAGAAAAAATATCCTTAGCTTGATCAAACAGTTTTATTCATAGTTGCAATAAAGAACAAACCAAAACTGAAAAGGTAAAGGATTGTGAAAAACTCTTGGCTGGGAAAAAAGCTGAGCTATAGGAGCTTTTATTCGACTACACGCAGATGACAGGCAAAGCCAATGTGGCCTCTGAGAGAAAATTATTTTTCGCACTGACTCAAAACTTTTTATCTGCAAAAAAATCTCCACCCACTGATTTGGGTGAAGAAATATGTTCTCTCATATTTAAAATACATCTCGAAATAGTGCGCCAAAGATACATTTATGTTGCATTTATGCTCTTTTAAAAGATGCAGGCCAAGGGCAGACCTACAAAGCATGTCTGAAGAACTATTGAGACCTCTTTACAAGATTACAAGAAAATCTGGCTGCTCAAGTGGAAAATATCAAAGACTTGGTTCAAGGCGGTATATTTGCATACTTCTGTGTTCAGACCAAACAATCTCATCGAAGACTGAGCACATATAAGGGAGGCACTTAAGAAGCTCTGAGAAGAGCTCGCGTTCATGCAGGTAAATATTCATCTTCACAGTGAGTTCATTATATAAAAAACTCAAGCACCTTGGAGACTAAGAATTATCCTTTCCACACACACACATGCACACACCCAACACTATCCCCCCACCTCACCCTCCTCACACACACACACAAACACAGGAACACAGATAAACAGCCACAGCATTTATCCCCCTCATAGTGACCATGTGCTTCTATGGTCCCACTTCCAAGATAGATCGAAAGCCATTTCGAGAGGAGTTAGGTAGAACAGAAATGTCAGCTGTGTCGGAGAGAAAAGAAATTATTATGTTTGGCACAATACAGAAGAACAACAGAGACTGGATGAGATAGACTGACTTTTGAAGAGTAAGAACAAGTCAGATAAAGGCCATAAAGTTTTCTAAAATTGCTCAAAAACAAAGAGAGGTTCTAAGGAGTTCTTTATCTCTTTACAAAAGTCTGCTCCGTTAGCATGAGAAGACCATGATACTGGCAGTTTATTTGGGCTTGTGCTACATTACACAAATAATGCTGAATGATTTGCATTCATTTATTAACCACTTGATGAAAGCAGTGCAAACATCATGCACAATAAAATTGCTTAGGCATGGACTTCGTTTTTCGGCAAATCTCCTCAAACAAACTGCACACGTGTCATGATCGAGTGAAGGTTCAGGTTGAAATGTCTGGGTGTCTGTGTGTGCTCCTGTGACAAAGTAATGGTTACGGTTTGAACTGGAGGTCCGGTCATGTGGTACCTGAGTCTGGATACGGTTGAGGCCTCTGAACCACAGGATCTGTCCGCGACGCAGCTCTCGCTCAGCACAGTCAATCTCCTCCTCATCCTCCGCTAGCTCCTCTCCTTCCTCCTCCCCAGGCTCCAGGCCAAGCCCAGCCTCTTTCAGACATGGCAGCCGCTCTGTTGGCACAGTGGCAATCACCTGGGAAACACATTTGTTGATATTAACACAATCAGTTCAGTGATTATCAAGGAGAAGCAAAGCAGTTTTAGATAAAGCTGGATTATGGTCCTGCCAATTTCAGAATAAATATTCAAGGTTCAGTATTTCTGTATTCAACTATTTGCGGATTTTTGTGTGGAGCACACTCGAAATTAAATGCGAAAAATTTGCCAATTCTTGGCTCTATTCCTGTCAAAAATAATCAAAAACAAATACAGATTGGGAAGTAAAACTATCTAGCGCTTGCAGAGCAGCTTGGAGTGTAAATAAGGAAGACCGTGAATGTTAGCTTCTGGGCTAAACAGTTTTCGTTGCATGTATGAATGCATATCAAGGTATATTTGGTGTTTAAACCAATAAAATAGAAGTATTTTTTGTGGCGGTCTCAAGTGTCAGCAGGTTTTAGTTAATCAAGGGCAGTTGTGGAATCTAATCACAGATACTAGAGGTCTTCTGTACTTGGGTTCAAATGGTGAAGTTTATGAAAGAGAAGATCGAAAATATCAATGTGTGGGAAAAGTGTTTTTTCTAATAGCTGACACTGACTAAAGTGCTTTGCATCTCCAAATTTGAGAGACCAACAGAAAAGGTCATTTGTGTCACTGTTTTAAATACCTACAAAATACAGTTTATGAATAATGACTGTAATATTCATGCCTGAATCTGAATGTATTTCTCCAATGATTTTTGAATGTTGATGCTTATGTTTAAGTGCCCTTTTTGTGGTTGAAGGGCTTTAGAGGAATCTCTGGGGCCTTGGGTGAAAAACATTTCCTCTTTGCTGAAATGTGGTTACTATGACAGTCAGAAAACACATTCCTGCTTGTGGCATGACGTGCCATCCACCTGGTCCCAGTCCAGACTCTTTTGGGAAAATCATTTATTTCATTGTATCTGTTCCTGCAACACCTGAGAAGATCTTTTACTGTATACTCCTAGGAAACAGTGTTTCCATATCTTTTTACTGGGAAATTCCCACAGCCACACAAGGCAAGTAACCTCTGTTTGTATTTGCTGTTCTGCCGATACTTGATCAGATCCAGATCCATCCAAACACTCAACAGTGCACAGAGCTGTGTTGCCAGGGGCGGGAAGTATGAAATCTATTTTGATGATCCGAGATGCGGAAATGGCAGATTCTGACCCAATTAACAAATGTCAAAACTCAATTATCTTAATGTTAATTTATGACCTAATTTTGAGTAATGCAGATGGCGGAACTCAGTAGCCTGACAGTTCATAAACGCAGGATCCTGTTTCCTCTGCACGAAGGAGAAAATGACTCGGACAAAAGCCACACCACATGCAGGCTATGCAAACTACAAGGAATATTTCAGAACAAGTATAAGGGATTTTATTAGAAGATTCAACATGAAGGCAGAAGAAACAGCTGAACCAACCTGAGGCAGTAAGCTGCAAGACCATCGAGCTAGCTAAGTGTCGATATAACGATATTGACACTTAGCTCAGAGTGTCGATACAATAAGCAGGTAAGATGGATCTACTGTGATGACTATTGACACAGAATGCTACGTCACTATAACTGGTGAGGAAAAGACTCCAGCAACACTTGACATACTGAGAAAACAATTTGATGTAGACAAAGTCAGAGCTGAGTTTTTAAAGAATCCAGGTTCTGGTTCTGCTGGAGGTTTCTTCATGTCAAAGGGGAGTTATTCCTCTCCACTAGATTCTCTGGTGGATTTCAGTAGTTTATAAAGTTTGAAATTTTGAAACTAATAATAAACTAAACTTTATGAACTGTTTGATAACTAGGACCAATTTGAATGTATGTGTGATTGATTCGAAATATTTTTGAAAAATAATTTGGTACAAGTTTCAGTTGATTTTTTTAAACACTAGGGACTCACATTACAGCTTAGCGTAAGTCTTATTGCAGCACATGTATCTTCTTCTTATATTAGATTTTTTTAAAGATGTGTGAGAAATTATAAAGAGCTTAGGAAAAGACAAGTTGACCAACCGGACAACACAGTTGCCATTACGCTGGGACTGAATCCGTCTGGCTGCTTGCGAGAAGACTCTAAGATTAGTTTATGAATATTTCCCTTGGTCTCCTCTGAGGGAAACCCAGGCTGACCGCTGCTGACGGATAAGATGCAGCAGGCTGAGAAGCTTCCTACCTGCCCCCACAGCAGCTCTCCAACACCCACAAACAGACACCAGAGCCACTGCTCCACATTGAGAGGGGCGCAGCTGAAGGGCTTCCCTCCCCACTGCACGATCACAATCTGCAGCAGAAGCACAAGGAAGGAGAATGTCATGACTCTGACACACGGAAACACACAGCAGAGCTGCACACAGAGGTCATTACTGTAATAATTATGAAACACAAAATGCTTCATCTGGTTTGCTTGTTTTAGTCGCTGTAGATTTCTGGTAGATTTATGTGTCGAGGAACACAGACAGACAAAATGTTGTTCTCTGAGCTGCATGTAATACTTTAAAGTGAAGAAAAGTTGAAATATTTTCCTCTGTTTTATTTATTGCAGCAACGGAGCAATTATTCCAACTCCAGCTAAAGTAATATTTATACTGTTGTTACAATATTATTTTATACTGTAAAAAACATTTGTAATTTAAAAATTCTGTACCTATTCAAACTCAAATATCCAGTGTTTTCAGTCCTTGAGATTCCTTTTAAAGCGTGACAGTAGCACTGACTATCTGGCAGATATTTCCACAAATATTTCTTAAAATGTAGCCAAAACCAGGAAGAGGAAGGATGCAAAGTAATGAGGAACGAGCGATAGAAAGGCAGCAAAGAAAAACAGACATGAGGAAGAAAAGAACAAGGCTCACAAGAAAATAATTAATTGAGGTGTGATATAAGGATGGAAAGGAAGAAATAATTTAGATGTACAAGAAGGGAAGAACAGTTCAAAAGAAGAAAAGAAAGGGGAGTAGGAGAAGGACGCAGAAGGAAGGAAAGACACAAGAAAGGACTCAGGAAGTGAAAAAAGAAAGTGGTATATTGCCTTGAGACAGTAAGTGTTGTGAGTTGGGGTCATATAAATAAACTTCATTAAAATTGAACTGAATATCACATAAAAGCAAAACACCATACAACAAACAGAACATTGCAACATCTTTTTTTCTGACCATTGAATGTGTGTCAAAGGGTTAATATGACCTGCACTGCAAAGGTCCCCAAAACAATGGAGCAGAAGATGGGGTTGCCGAATATGCCGTCAAAGACATTTCTCTCTCCGTGGATCTTGCGAGCGTTGATCTCGTTGAAAAGCTGCATGAGGACGAAGGTGTTGAAGATGATTGTGTAGTGCTCGGAGGGCGGGGAGTGGAGCGGCGCGTTGCGACCGCTGTCGATGTTAAACATGCGCTCGCCTGGTGGGTGAAAGAGAGGTAATGAGAGGAAACATTATGCTGCCACTGTATTTTGCCAAATATAGCTCTTTTCTGTATCTTAAAAACATGATTTATTTGATCATCTACTGTAAAAAAAACATTTTTCACACACAATGCAGAAGAATGCATTTAGCTAAAGGCTAACCTTGTGTTGTAAAAAATACTAACTTGGAATACAATGTTTTCTAAAAGATGCTTAATTCAAACTATTCTAGAGGCCAGTTTGAAATTCTGAATCCTCTGGGAGTTTCCTGCACTGGTAAAGGACATAACTCTTTATTTTCATTTTTATTTTCCTGTTGTCCTTGGACATCTATTGTCCTTGAAGTTACACGTCCAGAAAAAGACCTTTATGCTCACTTGAAGAGAAGTCAAATAAAAACAGCCATGTTGCCTGTAGCTGTTCGTTTGAGCATTCCCAAACAAGCATGACCAGGCCAATTACCAACAGCAGACATCCGGTGAGTCAGACAACTGCTAGGCTGGCTGGCTGTGTGTGTGTGTGTATCTACTAGGGCAGAATTATGTTCTGTTGCTTTCTTTGACAAAAGTAATCTGACATTTTTGGTTGCACAAACAACGTCCATGTTTGAACTCGTAAATATGTCTTTTTCCATGGACCAACTTTAGTTTGAGCGGAGAAATTGTTTCTCCCATTTGGCCAGTTACTGTCACTTCCAGTCCTTCCAGGATGACTTTCTATGAACTGCAAGAAGGTTTAGATTTGCTACGTGCTTCGATAGATAAATAGTTAGAATGGATTAGGAATTTGGTAAAAATGTATTTGGTTGAATTTGTACCTATAAACAGCAGAGTGAAGATGATGACCAGTTGGTAGACTCCGTGGCCGAGGATGTTCTTCATCATGGTGAGAGAGATGAGCGGGTTGTTTCGACCGTAGGGTTTTCGTAGCAACAGGGCTTCAGTCGGGGGCTCGGTTGCCAAAGCGAGCGAGGCAAACGTGTCCATGATCAAATTCACCCAAAGCATCTGCACCGCCTTCAGAGGAGAATCCTGCAGAGACATTTTCCTGTTTCATAAACCATGCTGAGATGAGACAGGCCCTCAGGGATCTGTGGCTGCTAGACTCATTGTTTACAGGCCAACTACACATGTTTAATGTAGGGCTGAAATGATTCATCAAATGAATCTGGATTAATTGATTATTGAAATGATCATTAACTAGTTTAGGAATAAATCATTAAATGGAGTATTTGGAGTATTCATACTATTATTTTTTTTAAATATAGGGCTTTTGACTTTGTTTTGGAAACTTTATGGAAAAAGGAATGATGACAGAGCACTGAGGATCTCCCCAACTCCTTCCTGGAAAACACTTTTAAAAATCATTCCCTCAAAATCTACTTAGACTGATCAAACCTGAGCCAGATAATTCTGCACTGAGCAGCAATTCCTTCAAACACAGTTTCAGATTACTGTGAAACATTTTTTGTTATATTTGTGAAAGTACACAGGAAGAATGTTCAACCTTTGGCATTAAAACCAACTCCGAATTAGACGAGCGTAGAAATGTAAAAATATGGACGAGACAAACCTGGACCTGATGACAGTTCATTAATCACGCAACTTGTAAAGTTTGAGACGTTTACTCTAAATGTCTTGATAAAATCTCATCCTGTACTGTGCTGGTCACACTACCACATACAGGTTGCTCCGTTTTATTGCTTCTGTCACATATTCAGGTGTTTTCACTGGCTTATTTATGATTTACCTGTCAAATAACTTTATTTCAATCATAGTTATACGAAAAAAAATTCCTTGTATTTTTAACACATACATCCATGTGCAGTTTGACATTCCTTTCATATGAATGAATGTGATTCTGCCAGGACATCTCTGCTTACAAAGGGTCGTTTAAAAATGCAATAAAAGCATTTCCTGCTTTGCCTTGTCAACCCAGATATAAGGTGAGTGAATCTTCCAGAAGTGACATTTATGTGTCCGCATTATGTATAGGTGTGTGTGTGTGTGAGTGTGTGTGTCTTTGCATGCGTGTGGAAATTTGTCAGCATGTATAAGTGTTAAGAAATGTGTCCACCTGAGTGATGCACGCCCCGGTGAAGGCCACGATGACAGCCACTATGTTGACCGTGAGCTGGAACTGCAGGAACTTGGAGATGCTATCGTAGACATTTCGTCCCCACATCACGGCCTTGACAATGCTGCTGAAGTTGTCATCAGTCAAGATGATGTCGGACGCCTCTTTAGCCACGTCTGTCCCGGCGATACCCTGGAAGAGATTGAGACGGAGTGAGAGGAACGCGACTCATGACATGATTCATGCGAGCGTTCAAGCATCCAAATTACTTTGGAATGCCACTGTCTCGATATCGTGTTGTTCTGCCTCTGAGCGCTGCCACTTGGCGTGAGTAAGAGCATTGACTGTAGAACCGGCTGGGCCGGGAGGACCCGCGACCTTATGTGTTTTTCGGCCTCTTGTGTAAAATAAAAACATGTAACAGAGAACAACGCAACTGTGAATCCAGTTGCCTCTGTTAGTCACTGACAGCACCAATGCCTCTAAACCACCTTCCAAATTTAACCAACAAGTCATTTCAGAAATCCTTTGGCTGACAGAGGGACGTGACATGACTCAAGGTTCACTTCAGTCAATGTGGAGGTCTTCCTCAGACAGCAATCAGCTGGTTTACAATCTGTGTTGAGGACGGAGAGACTCTACACTTTAAACTTTTATCCATAAAAAGCTCAAGTCTGATGGGCAGCAGCAGCTGGATGTTTCAGAAGTGACAATCAAGGAGAAAGAGGTCTTTTACACTGCAAAGGCAACATTTGACCAAATATTTTGGTTCATCTTGATTGTTTTGCTGACACCAAATCATGGAAGGCCCTAATGTTTTATTATTTTATTTTAATGAACATTTTATTTTATCAGTCTAAAAATCTTCCATCCTGAGCTGATCTCTCTATTTTGATCCCTCATTTGAAGATTGTTGTTGCCAACTTAGGTGTTAAGATGGATGCCTGTAGGTTTGATAACAACATCAATGCTGTGGTAAAATCATCCTCTTTCATCCGTAAACCATCCTTCCAAAACCTTCCGGTTGGATTATTGCTGCTCTTTTTATTAACAGAGATTAGCGAGGTCACTTCCAATGCAGCAGTATGATTTTTAACCGGCACAAACCAACAGGAGACCATCAGTCCGGTGTTAGCTTCTTTGCATTGGCTGCTTGTAAATTTCAGGGTCAGTTATAAATTTATTTTATTTGTTTCTTAAGTCTCTTAATGGCCATGCACCAGCATGTTTTTCCAGTCTGTTGCAGCCCTAAGCCTCATCCCTTGGGTTACCTGGCCAGATTCTGCTGGTGGTTCTTAAATTACAGAGGAAACTGAGATGTGATCAGTTTTTCTCTGTTGTGGCCCCAAAGCTCACCTGAAAACTTACTTTTAATTATTTAGCTTTTAACACAATGCCAGTCTGGTACTGATTGTACTGTTTATTCAGATTTGATTGTGCTATCTTAGAGTTATTATGATTTTAATTGTGTTTGTGCAAAAGTACTATTTTGCAATACTTTGGTCAACCATGTTTCCTTTTAAAAAGTGTTACATAATAAAAAAACACGGAAGTAGTGTCTTCCTTCACATTTTTGTAAACGAATAACATAATTTTTTCAGTTTGAAACAAATAAACCACATAATTTGAGTTTAGTAACTTAAAAGAAGAAAATATAAGGACTGCCATTCTGCTGTGGTAATTCTATGCACTGTGCAGGAAAACGAGCCATTTTTACTGTCCACAAAATGCCAATTCCTCATCAGCCTGGCCCAGCACATAAAGAGCCACTTAAAGCTTCAGCTGTAAATACACCAACACAAATGGAGGCATAGTGGGCCTTTAGCAGCTCATAAACATTATAGGTGAATAATTATGGATCAGCTTACCATGGCAAAGCCCACATCAGCCTTCTTCAAAGCTGGTCCGTCATTAGTCCCGTCTCCTGTTACCGCGACAACCTGCCTCTGTTCCACGATGGTGCTGTCAATGATGCCTAGAGGAGGGCAAAACAGGCTCAGAATGTTCCTGTGATGTCTAAGCACACTCGTGCTTCAGTGATCAAATCCCGGAGCCTCACCTTTAACCAGCGTGTGCTTGTCTGTCGGCGAGGACCGAGCCAGCACGCGCAGCTTGGGCCAGATTTTATCTATACGTTCCTGTTCAATCTGTAAAAGGAAGCGCGTGTGATGAAGATTAACACAGAAGAACCAACTCAGCAGTGCTTCGCTAGATGTCACTGTTAATCCTGGGCTCCATGGAGGAACCAGGATCAGAGAGACACTGTGCTCCGCGCTTCCATTCAATCAGCCGCAGACTGTTGGCATAATTAGGATTTACACCTATGTTTTAGGGAGTATATTTAAATTCACACTCCTTAGAAAAGCAAAGCCACAGCACTAATCAGCTACCTATCTCATTAAGCTTTCTGCTAAATTCAAATTATACAGCTAAATGGGCTGGATGAAAGTATTCTGAATAAATGTTGATTTCTATTTTTTTATTCTGTGCTCTGACCTCAGTGGATTCAGCCACTTCAGGACAAACCTGCAATAGAAACCTTAATATGGTGAATATCTCACTCTATTTCCATTTCCGTTTCTTACAGTAATCAGTCTGTCTTTGTGTTGCCACCTTTTATAAATGTTTCAATAGAAAACGAAATGAAAAGCTGTAAATTTAAGTGCCTTTATAGACAATAATATTTTAAAAAGAATCACTTTTCCAGAGCACCCATATGCGGACAAAAAATGGCTAACATCGACCGATACTGATGCTAATGACGATAAAACCATTTTCTTTGTCTTCCTTGTTAGTTTTTAAAAAATGTGGACTCGACACCGTCAGGTTCATAACATGGAAAATGTTATAAACATGGTTTGGTTGGTCTCTAGCTACAACATTTTACAGTAAGAAATCTGCTGGTGACCAGAACTGAACAATGTTCAGCTTGAATGGCAATGACTGGCGACTGACTGGTCATCATAAGAGATATCAAGAACACTCTTTCATGTATCTTGTTTCAAAGTGAAGTTAAGTTAAGAAATCTTCCAGGTTATTTTGTTTGAAGTATTAAAGACGCAGCACTGATTTGTCAGAAGTTGTTTAAAGATGTTTTCCTCAACGTGAAATGTTTGGAGTTTATTCAGTGAGACTTTCAGCTGATACAAGAATGCTGGTTTGGTTTATGTTTTATGTTATCAATTCCCAATCAATCTGTGGATGTTTTAAAATAATCTTTGAATCCTATTTTACAAAAACCCCTCTGCCACACAGTGTGACGTCACCTCTGCTTCTAATATGAATGACTAAAGGCTGATCAGAGGCTACAAAAAGCTTTTGAATGTTGTTCTGGTATCTTCTTATGTCATATTTTTTAAAACTAGAGCGTCAAAATCAGCTAAATTCAGCAACAAGAGGCCAAAACTAAATGTAAAAATTCTCACTGGCCACATGGTGTCTGAGAACTAAATCTCAAGAGACACTTCTAGTTTTTTTTAATTAATTTTATATTTGTCAGACTTTCTTAAAGGATTTCAAAATTATTTCAATCAATAGTCAATCGAAAAATTGTTTTTCTTTGGCTGCTATTTTTTTACGTTGCAAATTTTGATTATTATAAGAAGTCATAAAAATTATATATTGGCAATTTATACCTACCAGAAATTGAATTTGAATTTATTTCAAAAGGGACATTTTATATTAATCAACATGAGTCCATTAGAATGACTTTGTAAATATGCCAGATTTAGCAACAAGAGATAATTTTCATCTGTAGTTCCCTGGCGGGCTGCTATTAATTTAAATACAATCTATCTGTAATTACTTAAAGTAAAAGGGGAAAAAAATCCATCTACAACAGCTAAAAATGAGCTTTGAAACATCAGAAAGAACCAGACTGATGTGAGCAAATCATGAAGAAACTAGGATTGGGTTTAAAACGTTTGTATTAAACAGAATGAAATGCATCGTGGTCGGAACACTGAAGTTCCTTTTAACTTGACGGAGTTAAAAGGACGGAGACCCAAACTTACCTCCCCCTTCTCGTTCCTGATTCGCCGGTTAAACTCTTTTCCCTCCAGACAGATGAAATCGTCTCCGGGGTGTATGATGCCGCACTTGGCAGCAATGGCCCTCGCTGTATTAATGTTGTCACCAGTTACCATCCGCACTGTGATGCCCGCGCGCTGACACTTCCGGATGGCTTCCGGCACCTCGAAAAGGTCAAAGGAATTTATTTACACAGAAACAAAATGCCAATCATGCTTCAGACAGACGGCGTAAAAGAGTTTATGTACTGCAAAGCTTCAGCACCCCTTTAAAGCCACATACCTCAGGCCGCACAGGGTCCTCTATTCCAACCACAGTGATGCAGGTCAGCTCTGTCACAATTTCCGCCTCATTGTCCCATTCCGGCTCCGGATTTGGCGGCAGATCACGGTAGGCGATGCAGATGGTCCTCAAGCCCTCACAGGCCATTGGTTCAATCACCTAGAAGTCAATTAATAAAACCCATCACAGTGCTGACTTCACCAGTCATTTGGATTCCGATATATGTAAAGCAGAAATGAGGTCTGAGGTGTAGTCATGATGGATCCGATGTGACGCAGCTGAAGGGAAAGACCCCCGGCCTGCCGCAGACGGCGCAGCGTGACACAGAAACGAGGTGACATGAAGCTGCCACAACGCAAACTCAACTACTGAGCTGGAATCGAGTCGTGGAAGGAGCAGTTATTTTTCTCACGGCACAAGCTGTGTTCATCATGAGCCAAATTTAGATCTGTCCGCCTGTCAGTCAATTACGCCACGCTTAGGCTGCAAACTCTCAGAAAATTCACAAATACATGCGTTTGTTTGCTAACGTTTGTGTTACAGTAAAGCTGATAGGGCTATTTTCACATGCCACACAAGCTTGTAAAAATGTAAGTCTGCCAAAGCTGATGTCACATTTTTGTTTAAACGTCATGCTTGTGGAGGTTTGAGTAACTTAAAATTGAAAGCTTAAACTGTTAATGTGGAAAATAATTTTGATCATGGAAATCAGGCAGTCAGCAGCAGTGCAACATTATCTTCATGTTGTTCCAATGGCAGCTCACTTAACAGATGCTAATTACACAGTAAATGTGCATGAAAAAATGGGAGCTTATATTATAACTTCATCAGCAGTCTTTGTGTTAGAATGATTTTTAATGACTGGCTGGTCTTATAAAAACTACCTTTACTCATGTTTCAAGCATAAAAAGTCAAAGTTTGGGATCAAAATCACAATATACGCCTCATAAAACAGTAATTACACTGGAGAGGAGGAAGAATCCGTTCACATGGTGAAAAAAAACCTTCAAACTAAGCAACATACACACTAGCAGAACAAATCCAAATCTGTAACAGCAGCATTATGCACATTTAACACAGTTTAAACATATGCTATTTACACAGGTTCTTTTATTTAACCAGAAAAGTTCCATTGAGATTAAAAACCCTTTTTTGAAGGAAGTCCTTGGAGATTGTTTTCTGTTTTTGGTTTTTTGTCACACTTAAATGTGGATTAATATAAGAGAGTACATAAAAGTTTTAGTTTTTAAATGATAAATTATGTGATTAATCATTTAAAAAAAAAAAAAAACATTATCATTCCTCTTAGGCCCAAAGATAATTATGTCAGTTTTTTTTTTAGCTGAAGAAAGTTGTGACACATCCACACATTGATTTGTTCTAAGCTTGAATGTGTCACCTTGTGGTGTGAAACTGTCATTGATGGAACAAGAACCTCAACCAGAAAACTCAGAAAGGGAACATGTGGTAAATGCAGCAGGTTAGTGATCGGAACATCAGCAAGTTCATCTCTAAAATGCTAAAAAAATATATAGATTTTGGCCTGGTCAAAGATTAGACTCAAGTCAGGGAAACTCTAGCAGGGAGAGGCGGCACAACCAACTATCAGGTTTAAGAGCAGTTATGTTTAGTTTTTTTCCCAATAAGACCAGATAGTTTGAATAGATTTTATTTTTTACCTTCTAATAGGCAAATTTAACAGACTAGTTCGTCTCAGCCAAATTCTTCTATCTTTACTGTTAAGTTATTATTTCCCATTAAGTTCCCCAAGCCATAATGAAATGTGCTACCATTTATTTGCTATGTTGCTAAGTTTAAGCTGAAAAGATCAAGCTGTTCATCTTTCCAGGAACTCGATTTAAAAAGAGGAATGAAATTAGTTAAAATACAGCAGCAATGTGGAATTCTGAATTACAGCATTTCTTTGAAATTATTAATATGATCTGCAGAGCCTCTCACCTGCTTCCCCACTGAACAACTTTTAATCAAAGCTCAGCTAGGGTTTACAAGCATGAGATTTACTTTTACTGTTCATCAACATCTCTATCTGCAGGACTATCGTCTCTGATTATAGAGTAAATTAATTCAATATGGACGCACAAATCAGCCTCACCTGTTTGACCATCTCATCTCTGTCGCGTGGACGAAAACTTCGAGGTTCTCCGTTGGCATCCAGGATGTAGGAACACCTGAGAGAGAAAACAAAGAATGACATCTTAGGTGCTACATTGAAACTTTTCACTATAAGCTTCAACATAATCTGCTTTTATTCGCTGCTTTCGGACATCTTTGATTGATGAGAAAGCAAATCAGTGAGACCGAATTTTAAAACAGCCGTAATAAAAATGAAGTTCATGAATTAAAAGCTCCACTCACTTTTTCAACATGATCTCAGAGGCTCCTTTGCTGTAAAGGCGGAAGGTACCATCAGGCAGCTTGATCACCGTACTCATAGATTTACGCACTGAGTTGAATGTGTAAACCTGAGAGAGAGAGAAAGATGAGTGATAAAGATTAACACCAACTAAACCTGGGCAAAGAATCAAATTACAATTATTATTTTATGTGTCAATATCTACGTGTCACATTTGCAAAAGACCACTTGGGAGTAATAAGATATATTTCAAGCACCAGGCGTGCAAATTTGTCATATCAATAATATATTTAGGCCTGTTCGATTAGGGTTTCCTGCTGTTGATCCCACACATTATATAGTTGGGGTTTTTTTTGGTGGCTGGGATGCTAAAGCTAACAAACACTGATGGGGACATTGTGATGAAGGAAATAAAAGAAAAGAATGTGGGATAATCAATATAATCATTCAGCAATTATATTGCCAAATACTTCAATACAGATTTTACAGATGTCAAGGAGCCATAATACAAACTACTTTAAACATCCCAGAATGAAAATAGTTTGGGGTTAAACCTGATGACAACTACACAAAAACTACTTTTTTCTTCACATGCAACAGGTTTTAGTTAAAGAGTTTTTCTTGCATTTTCATTTTAGTTGTTTGAGTCAAAAACAAGACATATTTCTGCATGGTCTGAAGAAACTGAAGATGTTCTGATGAAGGGGAGCATAATTTATAGTGCAGTCTAAAACTGAATAGTGTTTAAAAGTCCTGCAAATGAAAAAGGAGGGAGTAAAAACATCTAGGCAAAAAGAAAAATCTAGAAGAAAATCAAATGTTTTTTCATCTACCGGGTGTCTTACGTACTTGTGATCTAAGGGGAAATGTTAGAAACTGAATTTGGTTTGTGATTTTCTACCTTGTAGAGTTTCTCCTCGGGGATCTGCTCTCTTACAGGGGTGTAGTCCCGCTGAAGGTCTAAGACAAGTCCCAGCAGGCCGCACTCTGTTTTGTTACCCACCTGCTTGGCTAGACCCCCCTCCACGTCCGGAGGCTGTTAAAGAATAGAGGTGATGCAAATTAGCATAATAGAGGTAGAGAGAAAGAGACAGAAGAGGAAGGAAGGATGAGTGAAACAGATAAAGATTTAAAGGTGAGCTGTTGCGCTTCATTGAACAGGTTAGGATGGGTCACAAGCATGCGAAAATGGCTGCAAAATGAAACAATTACACAAACTTTGAGAAGCAAAAGTGGAGCCTCCTGCACAACCAACCATAATGAAGCAAGTGGTTATGGGTAGATCAACAATACAACATTTGTCTTTAACCATCAGTTACTGTACAGCGCATACAGTGCTAAAACCAGCTGACCAAATGTGTTGGAGCTCTGCTTGGGTTGCTAGGTGACAGGCGACGTGCACTGGGGTTGCGAGGTGAGAGACAGTGCCTGCTGATTTCCGTAGGTTTTTGAAATGGCTCATAACTTATTGCTAATAACTGACTGGATGGGGTTTTTTAAGTACTTGGGCTGTTTTCAGGAGCAGTAGAAACCCAAGTGGAAATATAGAGACATGCAAAATGTGAATTTTAGATAATAAGTCCCCTTTAAAGAAGACAACATTATTTCCAGGATCTTATTATTAAAAACAAATGCTGCTTTAAAGAATAAATATTTGCATTTGTCTGAGGGTTACTCACTAAGATCTTGGAGGTGTAGGCGCTGTTGATGGCGATTGCATTGACTAGCAGATCCAGTGTCCGAGGATTGATCAGCCCAGGGTCTGGGATCACACGATGGTGCACATCACCTGAAACAATAGACACCTTTTCATCACCTTGAATGATAACCTCCACATAAACACTCCAGGGCCACTCTGTATGACACGATTTAAATAGCTTGTTAACATAAATAGAGTCAGTTAGTGACAAGGCAGGAACTCCGTACATTGAGTCATATCAACGTGATAAAGAAAACTTACTGGAGTCAAAAACAATGGAGGAAAAAATACCAATTTGGTGACTTTGAATTTAGCATGGTTTTTGGTACCAGACATAAATGTCTGTTTCACAAAACTGTTGGTCTACAGAGAGCATCAAACACCACCATCATTTGGAAAGAATGGTCAGAGAAAGAGATAAACTATCCAATAAGCAGCAGTTGTGTGAAGAGAACGGTCAGATGGAAACCAGTCATAGCCACTCAAAACCACCAAGGTACATAGTAGGGGAAACGAGTGTCCACATGATAGTTCAGAGGTTGAACATCCCATCATACTTGCATATTTTTGCTGACCATTTCCTTCTTACAGCCACAGTGTGCCCATCTTCTTTTGGTTATTTCCAGTTTAACGATCCATCATTCTGTCACAAAGCCCTAACAAAACTGGTTTCTTTAAAATGTCAGATATCAAACATGACTAAAAAGAAATGTAACTTCATAACTTAATGCCTTGAAATTGGGCTTCTCTCCCTTTAAAAACTCCTACTCTCTCTGAAACTCTGTCATCAGGAAATCTGTATTAATAAACTCAGACCTGAACCTTCAAAGCCACATAAAGACGGTTACAAAGACGGCCTTCTATCACCAGAAGAACATTTCAAGAATTAAAAGATTAATGTCTCAGCAAGATCTACACAAACTCATCCATGCATTTCTCTTTAGACGCATTGATTACCTCAACCGTGTCTTCACAGGTCTGCCTAAAAAAATCAATCAGACAACACTGCTGCTCACATTAAAACCAGTGGAAGTTCTAAAGTCCTTCCACCGGCTCCGTGAAACTCAGAAAATAATCTTTAAAATACTGTTAGTCTATACAATCCTGAACAGCTTAGCACCACAATGCATTAAAGCTCTGCTGCTGTTGTATCAACCTTCCAGAGCCCTCAGGTCTTCTGGTTATGTCCTGCTATGCATCCCCAGAACCAGAATCAAACATGGAGAAGCAGCTCCATTAAACCAAGACTAAAAACTGTTTAGGATTCAGGGTTGACTCATGGTAACTGAACATTAATCAGCATATTTTATGTGTACTGGTGATTTTAATGATGGCACTTGACAAAATGTAATATCTGTTACTGGTTTTCACAACTATTGACTGTATTTTATGATGTTTTTATGTTTTCATGATGTAAAGCACTTTGAACTGCCTTGTAGGCTATAAACATAATTGATTGATAGAGAACCCAGTTATTTCAGCACTGGTCAAGAATCTTTACCAGAGTTGCCAGTAGGTATGGACAGCAATTTGTGTAGCAAAAACAATAAAATAAAAACAAGGTAGCTCAAAGGACACAGATTTGTAGAAAGAATATCTACCCTTTGGGGAAAAAAACAATAAGCTTAAATGCAACAGGAGTCCTCTTCTGTCTAACCCTGCATATGCAGCTTTAATCTTTAACATGCACTTTCTTCTGCCTCACCTATGAAAGTCTGCACTACAGTCATCCGGTTGGTGGTGAGCGTGCCGGTCTTGTCGGAGCAGATGGCCGTGGCATTCCCCATGGTCTCACATGCATCCAGATGCCGTACAAGGTTGTTGTCCTTCATCATTTTCTGGTTATGAGATATCAAGGGAAAACAGTGGGATGGATGAGGAGGAGGCAGTAAATTATGATGGATAGTTTGTTCATCAGTGCATGGAGAGATGTGATGTTGGACAGGACGAAGATGAAGAAAAGGGCAAAGTTTTTTTTATTACTTTAAACATAAACAGACTTCTAGAAGGACTAATTCAATGACTTTAAAACATGTTTTGACAAACTGTCCTGAATGTATTTAACTGGAACACTAACAGGCACAGAGAGATTTTCAATACAAAACCAGAAAGGATTTTTAAACATCACACTGACAACTTCAGATAGTGTCTGCACCTACTAGTGTAAAGCTGGAGTAAAGGCTAACTACATGAACCAGGTGTGTTGGTTATACCTTCACAGAATAGGCCAGAGAAATAGTGACAGCAAGAGGTAAGCCTTCTGGGACAGCCACCACCAGCACAGTGACGCCAATTATGAAAAACTTGACAAAATATTGGATGTATATCGGAGTGCATTCTGGTAGCCATGTATGACCTGCAACACAAACCGGAGATCATGTTTAGCCAAACAATTTCATTTCAAGTTTGCTCCTTAAAGTAGCCAGTGTTCGTCATTGTTCTGCCAAAATGGTTCATGCACACAAACCTTTAACGACAAATGTGTTTATGACAAAGTACAGCACCAGAATGATGACAGTGATGGCTGACATCACCAAACCTGCAGGGAAAAAAGAGAAGTGAAATTAAAAACAGCAAGTTACGAAGCATTTTGCTTAGAGCTGTACACATCAAATGGAGAAAAAGCAGATTGTAAATCTAATAATACCAAACAGTGAGGCCCAGCCTCAGTTATGAAGTCATTTTTCCTACTTGGATTTGTCTCATACACACAGTTATTTTTCTTGAGAAAAAAATTACAATAACTTTTGAAATCTCTAATTTTTACCTGACTTAATTAAGGCAACAGTAATACCATAACCATAGCCTTCAGCTTATCCAAAATACTGCAGCCAGACTTCTGATGAGAATTAAACAGAAAAAATTTATAATTTTTGTCCAATTTTTGTTTGTCGTCTTTGGCTCCCTGTTGAATCCAGCATTTGCCTACCAACATACAATATAAAGCCCTTAATAATGAAGTCTTTACATGTGCCACAGATCTAATCGTTCTGTATGTTTCTAATGTAGCCCTTTGTTATCAGATTGCAGGTTTACTGAGTTTTTAAACTAGAATGGCAGGCAGATATTTTATCTACCAAGCTCCTCTCCTGTGGAACCAGGTTGCAGCTGTTTGACCATGAGCCCATATTTTTTAAGACTTAGAGCTGAATGATGCCATTTTCAACAGCTCTTTTATCAACGCTCTGTTTGTGGGTGAATGAAAGATTTAGAGCCTTTTTTTAGGTCAAACTTTAAATATTTCACAGAGAAAGAGCTGCAGCATTTTCTCTGAAGGCGTGCATGGTGTGCTTCCTTAGTGTGTGTGTGTGTGTGTGTGTGTGTGTGTGTGTGTGTGTGGGTGTGCGTGTGTGTGTGGCAGTAGACATATTGGTCATTTATGTCTTTCCCCTTATTTTAAACTTGATTATGCTTCACCTTTCCTTTCCACGTAATGCTGAAGTTCCAACCCTTAAAGCTATCGGGTTACTCTGAGGAGATTTTTGCTGCCCAGTTGTTATTGGTTTGTTTGTTTATGGATGGAGCAAAGAGGCCTAGCCCAGAGTGAAGCCCAACGGAGATATGTATAGTTTACATGATCGAAGTCTTTGTTGGCTAATGTGCTAGACGAACATCATACGGATGAAATTATAAAAAGACAATGTGAATTTATTTTTATGTTATTGGGGAGGAGTTAAAAAAGTGAAATGAGTGAAAGCGTTTCTCCAGCAAAATTCAGTATTTGGAAGTCAATCAGTATTACTATGGTTTTTTTCACTGCATAATAGTTTCAAGGGCAAGAAAAAAAAAAACAAATCCCATGTGTACCAACTTGATGGTAATTAAGAGGGTTAAATGTGGCTGCATCTACAAACACAGCTTAAATGGGGTCAAAATTTCACTTCTCTTCTCAGTTCATAAAAGCATCGAAATATGTGAATAATTGTTTTGGGAATTCAGGCAATATAAAATACCATTTGCAAAATATCAGGAGACAGTAATGCAAGGTAATGTGATAATACATACGCCAATGTGTTAGTGCAAGCTTCCCCCTAGAAAACAAACTAAGGGAGATGGTAGAAGGGCAGCCTACCATGTTTTTATGTGCAAAATGGTCAAAATTGACAGAAAATTTGAAAATATGACAAGGTATTTAAAAAGGACAAATGCAAAAAAAAAAAAAAAAATATATATATATATATATATATATATATATATATATATATATATATATATATATATATATATATATATATATATATATATATATATAACATGAATCAAATAGTTTTAACCAGGCTGGTTCAGAACCAGGTAGTTCTTGTTAGGGAGGAATTAACATAAAACTGTCTGCTGGCCAGACGTCAATCTGCATGTACTCTGGTTTACGTCCCATAAATTGTACCAAAGGCTTTATAAAACATTTATCTAACTTAACTAGTGAACATTTAACCTACCAGGATTATAAATGAAACTGACTGCATTATATTAGAGCTGGAAGGAAGTTGGAATTTACTTTTGTATGCATTGATGCTCCTTTACATATTATTAATAAGCACTTTATAAATAACCTGAATTGAATTAATAAGCACTCCATTCAACCACACATAAACATATTAAAGGCTGATTTGTGCACCTGCTTTGCCGATTTGCACAGCCAGTTTGGTGAGCTTTCCCTGCAACACGCTCTTCTCTTTCTTTGGGACACTGGTCTTCTTCTTCTCTCTGTCCTCCACTTCTCCTCCCTCTGCACTCTTTAAGGGCTGCATCTCCATAGCAACGCCCCCATCCTGCTTCTTGGCTAGACAAAAACACACATCAAAAGAAAACATTTAATAAACGTCTACTTCAGCACATTAAGATGAAGTAGGTCAGTGCCACAGCCGTACTCAGCTCCGAATTGAAATCTGAAGTAGCAACTTAAAAAAAATATATATAAAAGATTACTTTAAAAAATTCACTTACAACCTAAAGCTCGGTTACAGTGTATTGCCAACGCATTCGTAGCCCTGGACATTTTCACATTGTGTCTTCTTACAACCAAAAACCTCAATTAACTTTTTTGAGAAACGATGTGATAGACCAGCACCATACAGTGCATAATTGTACAGTGGAAGGTAAAAGTTGCGAGGTTTTTACACTAGTGCTTCAAATAAAATTGGAAGTCTTTTGAGGCGTCTCCACCAGGCTTGCACTTAAAGAAAACACAATTTTTAATGTTACTTTTCAAAAAAGTTAATTGTTATGCTGACAATTGCCTGGTATAGGAAATCTAGGAAGTCTGATAATCCAATAATTCTAACTAAAAGCTTGTCTTAAAGACAACTTTTATTTCATCCTTTTAAAGCTGCAGTAACTTTTATAAAAAAAAATGTTTTAACATATTTGCTGAAACTGTCACTATGTCGTAATATGAGACTGATAATCTGTGAAACAAATTGAAGTCTTCTTCTTGTACTAACTAGAAATAACCAGTCAGAGCCAGGAGGCAGGTCTTAGCTCTGTCAGTCACCCTCCGTGTGGCGCTGCTCATTCTACCCTGTTCCTCCCATCCTTTCTCTTTGCTATGCCGCAACTAGCATAACCTGTCATAAATGCTAAGGCTAATTAGCGTGGCCACCAATGTCGGTGGATAAATGGTTTTCCAGTAACAGTAAGTTGTTTCACCTCTATCAGCACGTTGGGCAGGAAATACATGCAGATGACTGACAGAGCGGACACTCTCCTCCTGGCTCTGATTGGTTGTCTTTGGTTGAGAGCGGTGCAATAGAATCTCAGGGAGGAGATGGAGGATTTCTTAGATTATCTGTCTTATGTTCTATTGTTATGATATAGTGACAGTTTTAACAAATATGTTTTAATTTTTTATATAAAAGTTGCATACTGCAGCTTTAAGACAAAAGTATTCTGTTGTGTAATAAACTGAACTTGACTGCATTGACTGACAACTAGGATCAACTAGAACTGATGTATCTGACTTGGAATCTGTCTGAATGACTGGACTGAATTAAATTTTTTGTTCTGTTTTGTTTTTGCAAAGCGTCTTGAGACGACATATTGTTGAACTTTACACTGAATTGAACCAAATTGACAAAAACATCTACCTTTATTCTGATTGTTCTCCACAGCTCCATCAGCTTGTTTTCCTGAGGGGGGAAAAAAATTAAAGCTGAGTTAAACAAAAGTATATTTACACTCAAACATATCACATTTCTGATTTTGGGGACAATCACACACTTCCAGAATCAGAAAATGAACACACAGAAACAATACCAAAGGAAGGAGAAAGCAAAGTACACTCATCTTATTACAGTCGATCAGGAAACTGAAAGACATTGTTAAATGCCCATCATATTGTCACTGTCACTGCACAGTGCGGGATCCATTCACTGACTGAGGAAAGGGACGGGGCAGATAACTTTATGCTCACATACCATTGGTGACTGTGCTGTTAGTGGCATCTGCAGAGATGAGCAACTGAGTACTGTCCTCTGTGAGAAAGAGAAGTTTTGGGTGGAAATTTGGCAAAAAAGGAGAAATAAAGAAGAAACTCAAGCAATGAATGTGATCATAATTACACGTGAGTATTTGTTAAAATGACTGCAAAGAATGAAAGACGTAATATGATATTCCCTCAGCATGACAATGAACGACAGAAAAGAAAACAAACATGGCGAGAGGAAAAGTTAGCATGTTACGGTATTTAAATCATTTATCAGCTTCAGTCATGACAGCCTGAACGATCCAGCTCACGATAAGCACCGCAGATACATATCCGAGAACAGAAAGAGGAGTCACCAGAGTATCTCTTTCAGAAACTAGCCATCACCAGCCAGTCTGTTGCTGCGTTTCAGGATGATGTTTTCTCTTTTCGAAGATGCCAATGGTAGCACATACATTCCTGTGCAGAAGCCAGAGCCACAGTGGAAGCTGCTAATGACGTTAACTATAAGTGCTTCTGAAAGTCTGTGCAGCCTGCGCTGCCTGAACGCAGGGCACTTCCAAAACAGATTTGAGAATAGACTAATGCTTTGAGCATTGACCAACCAACGCTTTACCCTCAATCTCTTCCTTGCCAACTCCCTTTCACCCTCCCTCCCCTTCTGCTCTTTCAATAATTGATTGAATCTACAGCCTCTCTTTCGCTCAAATTAAGGGAGGAGAAGGAGAAGCAGGGGAGTGCAAAGAGGGGCAGAACAATGGGGTAAACAAGGAGTGAGAGGTGTGGATGAGCAGAGTAAAGACAGGGAAGAAGCTGTGAGGAGGTGTGATAAGTGAGAAAGATCTAAAAAAAAGAGAGAGAGAGAGAGTGAGGGGGGATGGTGAGGACGTTGGTTAAATGATCTATTAGTGTAAACGGGCATGCTTCCTGTCATATCTGTTATCTGAAATCAGTAAGGCATCTGACTAACTGCAGCACCAGCACACACACGTGGAGCAACGTGAGAGTGTGCATGGATTATGAAAACAACAAGCTTCAGGGCACTAAAGTGACAACCTGTTCCCCTTCCCTTATCCATGAGGCAGAACTCCCAGAGGGAAGAAAAGGCACAAAAAATGATGGCCTGCTACTCATTGAATCTTTTTTTTATAATTATGTCATTTTCTAACATTTAATTTTAGACCAATAAAAGAATTTATGTGTGGATGGTCACGTGTGTGGCCACTATTTGGTTAAGTCACAAAAGATCACTACCAACGAAAGCTAACTGTTTACACAATGTCCAAGTATTAATTGGAAGGAAAAATTATAGTAGAAAAAGGAATGACAACAACAAAGCAAGCAGTAACTACAAGCTGCGTTGACCAAATGACTGTGCAATGTGACATTCAAAAATAAATTTACTTAATGGAAACATGCCAATTTTGAACAAAACTCCTGTTTTTCACTAAAACGTTTTGATGCTAGGATGAGGTGGATTTTCAGCCGCATGAAAATTGGTTTATTGCGTAAAACTGCGGTGCAAACACTTTATCCACATTACACGAGTCACACGATCAACAACCCGATGCTGCCACTGGCACAAGCCATGAAGAAGAAGACAGGAAGTAGTTGGAGGATCATGTGTGATGTATTTTTTACTGACTTATTGCAGGGAGTTGCATCTGATGGAGTTGTTTTTGGATTTGTTTATGGTCATTATATGATGGCCTGCTTTTAGCAGATACATAAAGCAAAGATGATCATCTAGCTTTATGTATCAAAGATGATTGCTTTATGCGTCGTCTTTTTGCTTTTTAGTTGCTATTACTATTGGAATGCTCTGTGGTTGTGGTCGCTTTTGTGTTTTTCCTTTCTTCTTAATTATCATATTGTATGTGGGTTAATCTTCAAGTCAAACTTTTCTGTAAATTCAGACCAAATACAATTGAAGAATAGCTTTTTACCAGTAAAACTCTATTTGTTTTTGCATTTCGTTGTAAGTTGTTACTTAGTCATGCTACAGTTGCACCTTTACAAAAACACTCTTCCCAAGGAAAGACCATAGGTTTAAACATCATTGTTTTCAAAAGTGGTGGGCACATTGCCACTAATTAGCTGAGCTATTTTTTTTTTGTTCAGCACTTTTGCTAACTTTGAAAACCTTTTGCCCATTTAGTTTCACGTAAACACATTTTTATGGATAATTTCTAAAGTACTAATTTACTCGAGCTTTGTTCTAAGCTTTCAGTCGAATAGAGTTTGACATCTGTTTTGATTATCAAAATTAAATTGGTGCTTGAGGATTGTAATTTTCAAGGGCAGATATAATTTGAATTGAGCGCTTTAGCACTTTAGCATTCGCTTCAAGTGCTAATTGCTGTAGGGTTACTAATTTTTTAGTTAGTGGTGCACACACCACTGAGACTTTCGGTAGAGTCTACTGTACTTGTGTAACAGCACTTTTCAAAAAAATGTCATATACATGTAAGACCCTGCAGTGGGACCTCACACCTCATTACTCAGTTGTGCTTTTGTCACTGTTGCACTGAAGTTAGTGGAAAGAAATACACCTCTGGATATTAACTTTAGGCTCCTTATACTAAAGTTTTCCAGATCATCATCAGGCTCAGTCATTAACCAGGACTCTTGCTTTAGGCATGAGTGGGCTAATTCTGTGGTTGGTCCATTAATTAATTTATGTGGGTGTGTTGTAGTCATACTTACTCATTTAAGACCAGTTTAAAATAATCATGACTAGAAATTAATTTACACAAATAAAAACTGATACAAGCTGGCAAAACTACAAATAAGTGGAATTGCATCTCTAGAGGAAAAGTTTTTATTTTCTGACTGTAAACCGCTGTTTTACAGTGTGTGTCGTGTGTCTCAACGCAGGGTGGATTACCTTTCTTTTCTTTTCCATCCTCCTCCATGTCTCCTGCACCAAGGAGGGTGAAGATGATGCCCGTCTGGGAGTTGACACCTACGGCTGTCACCAGCATCCTACCTGAGCCCTCCATCACATGGGTTCCTTAACAGAAAAACACATCGGGTTCATAGACAGGAGATATTTATGAAGTTTTGCTATGAAGCATAACGGTAATAAGGTGTAATCTTGCATTTATATGTTCTTCCTTTATTTTCAGTGCCTTGCAAAAAAAATAAAAAATTCAGTCCACTTGGACTTTTTCAGTGTGTTCTATTGAGATCTTATGTCACAGACCAACACAAAATAGCATAACTGATCCATGGTTTTCACCTTTGTGTAGTTACAACCAGATCTTTTGCTTTGTCTCTACCACCTTTGCGCTTCTAGAGACTGAAATTTTTACCCACTCTCTTAAATACAGTAGAGCTCCAGCTCAGTCAGATTGAATGGAGCGCATGTGTGAACAGCTGTTTTCAAGTCTCTGTTTCTCAGTTGCATTTAGGTTTAGACTTTGACTGGGCCATTGTAACACTTGAACGTGCTTTGATCTAAGTCAATCCATTGTAGCTCTGGCTCTGTGCTTGGTGTTTTCCTGCAGGAAGCTGAACCTCCATCACTGTCTCACAGCATTATGGGTCCAAACTAATGCAGTGCTTTGTGGAGAATAACATGCATGGCAACTGCTTTATGTTTGAAATTAGGATATGAAAAGTTTTTCAATTCAACTGTAATTTTAAGTGACAAAATGGAAGCTCACTTTAACAAAGTCACTAACACACACAAGCAGAAAACTGTGAAGAGAGAAGTTTCTTAAAGGGGCGGTATTATGTAGTTTCCAGGCATATAGTGCCATTTTATAGCACAGCCAAGTAAGTATGTTACCTTAAGTTATAAAAATTCTGTATATATCTAAAGTAACTTTAAAATTTTAGATTTAGCAATTTAATGCCTTAAAATTGACCTCTGTCTCTTTAAGAGGCTCCTGCTCTTTCTGACAGTATGTCATCACAACAATGCTACTCTACCCTTCTTAGGAGTATTGCACTAAAACGTAGTTCCTATGATTAGCTCAGTAGACTCATCATAGGAACTCATAGTTTCACCAGCTGTTTGCTAATTGCTGCTGCTGCTAGTCTGGAGGAGTTGAGTGGGAGAGCTGTAAGCGAGGGGTACTCTGTGAGGCACAAGCTCTGCTGGAGACTGCAGCTCAGAGGAGGAGCTTTCTGGGAATAGGTGGGGCTTTGTTAGAGCAAGCATTTGTTGAATGGTTGCCGTGGGAGATTAAAGGATTTCTCAAACCTCCATTAAAGATTCAAAGCAACACTCCAGGCATATTTTTGATAAAGGAACGAGATTATAACATGATGTAAAACGTATAAAAATCAATTTAACATAACACTGCCCCTTTAAGGCCAGAAGGTTTCCAGGCAGGGTGTCTGAATTTATCGTTCTGCAAGAGCAGCTTGTTGCTGTGGTTCAGAAATGACTCCTTATCATTTCCTGTAGTTTATATGCAATCCTACCTAGAGTGAACGAACAATAAGTGACTTCTTTTGACCAACAAATCTGACCTCAATCACTGTTGCTCATTCCAGTGCCACCAAGGAACTTTTAAATAAAAAGTGGTAGAGCTGCATGCCCAGCACTTTCCATCAACTTAAATCCATACCTTTCTAGTTGACAATGTGAGTTATGATTCTAATTAATTCAGTGACCTAAGTGTGTATTTGCAACTATGTTCTTTAAAAACAATCAAATCATGTAGTGTAGATATAAATGATATAGTTGAAGCTAGCTTGATCATAAGAGTAGCAAGGAGTCAGAACCAACCTGAGAGCAGCATGGGGTCCTTGTCTACAGATTTGCGTACGTGGTCAGACTCTCCTGTCAGGGAGCTCTCGTCTATCTTCAGATCATTGCCTTGGACCAAGATACCGTCAGCTGGAAGTAGGTCACCTGAGGCACAAATCCCATCTCAATCAGCTTTGCATGCTTCTTTTTTGTTTAAATGATATCAAGCATGCGCTTATTGTTTCAATATACAGTATCTTGTTCCTGTGTTAAGAAGTGGATACCATTACATATTACAGGGACCAGCAGACCATAGATAGACTGAATAATTAATGAGGAAATTGGCTAAGAGTCGGAGGGAAGGAGGTAAAGAACTAAACCTTCACAGGAGATTCATATAGCTGTTTATGAACATGACTTTAGCTAAGTGAAAAAATAAGTCAATGTAAAAACATATGGAAGAGGAGAGTTGCGGCTAATCTGAATATTTACAAAGACTGTAACATTGGGTGACTAAACAGGAATGTAATTCATTTATTAACTACTTAAATAATATTACAGGAAAAGCATGTAAGTTTGATGAACAAAGGAGGAAAATTATGAACAGAAGCCAAAAAATTGCACTAAATTCATTCATACTGCTTTCCGTATGAATTAGTTGTTTCAAAAATAGAGTCAGAAGCTGTAGGAGGATATTTAAATGAATAGTTTTTCAACTTGTTTAAATACATGGTTCATTCACACTGTGAGAGATTGAGAGAGAGCAAGACTGTCAGAAGATGACAGGAAGGAAAGTATAATGCCATTTAGCCTCTCTGTCATGGAACAAGCTGGACTTGTAAACGTTGGCAGATGGAGACTGGTGTATTAGTAATGCTACACCTAATAACCACAACTTTAAAGCTGTCCAAAATGCAACTTTTGATAAGACAAAAGTTGCATTTTGTCTTTCTTTTAAAATATAGGTGAAACACTTTTGTAGAAACTCTCCACTCCCACAAACATACCATGGCGTCACATTTGCTTCTAAGATAAATGATTAATGAACTCTCAGTGAAGCGAGGCTAGAAAAATACATTTTATAGACTGTTGTTATGTCTTTATGTCATAACTCTTAAAGAGATATTGAAATTGGTTCAAATTGATATTGGCAGGTCAAAGTTTCTCAAAACATGCAACTTATGATGGTCACATAGTTCTGATCGGCGTAACTCAACTTAATGAGTTTATAATCTGAGAAAAACAAAATAACACGATTTCAATGCAACTTCATTTGAAGAACTTCCCATATTTTTTCATTCAAATACACGAAAAAACATGAAACATTATATTTTTTTATAACTTGTTTATCAAGGTTCTTTTGCTGTGACATCATATTTAAGCAGAAAAAGAAAAAGAGTCATATGTTCCATAAACATTTAAACACCAAACTCATGTAATTTTAATTACATAATTTTCCTACGTCATCTGCATAATTTTTTTTATCTTATACTTTCTAAACAACTTTTCAATGTGAGGGAAACAGTAAGCTTATGTAGGATGGTGCAGACAGATTCAGTTCCCCTACCGTATTTGACCTGAGCCATGTCCCCCACCACCATGTCAGCCACGGGAATTTGGATGACGTTTCCTTTCCGAACCACCGCAAACCTCTGCTCCTGCTCGATCCGACTCTGCAGACCCCGGAACTGTTTTTCTTTGGACCAGTCATTAAACGCCGTCACCAGGACAACGCACACAACAGAAAGCAAGATGGCAGCGCCCTCGATCCAGCCTGCGTCAGCCTCCCCTTCATCCTCTGCTCCGCCACTCACTTCCCCACACACTGAAGAGAGGAGTTGTAGACGTTAGGTCACACATTTCAGTCAAACTCTACTAACTGACCAACTAGTGTAACATTTCCATTGGTCGTCCCTTAAATCCATAAATCAACCCCAGTTTCTTTAATTTTAGGAGATAGGCTTAGTAAAATAGTGAAATGAAAAATCTGTAAACTATAAAGCAATTCAAAACTACAAATTTGATCTGTTACCTTGAATAAATTCATTGGTGAAAACAGTAATTTGTACATTTTACATTTGTGCATTAATTTTCTAAGTTGTTTTTGTGTTCATTTTTGGAAAAACATTATTTTTCTTAAGTTAAAACATTTTGTTTTACAGTAAAACGTTGACCCCTGCATCATTTCTAACTGTAAAATCAACAATGATAATGCCACGTAAAGATGAAAGAAAAAATATTTCACCCAGAATTTCACAGTGGAAGTTTACGTTATACATAGAAGCCGATCTTATTCACCAATTTTAACCGCCTCAGCAAAGGTCTGAAAATCAGCCACTGTCCTATTTTGCTTTTCACTTAGACAGTCTGGCTGACAGACCTGCACACAGGTCACATCTGTATGAAGAAGGTTGACAACAATCACCCTACTGTTGCCAACTTAGCAACTGTGTCTCTATATAACTTTCCCGACTTTTCAAGAAAATCGATATCCAAAATTCCAATCAGCAGGTCAGGCTTTTAAACATGATCCATGATCAGACAGATAACTGCAGTTGGTGTACCCCTACTAGTTACCTTTCTTAATGAAATAAAGATCATATTACATCTGATACCTGCGATGGTATCAGATGTAATATGACTGACGACCTGTCCAGGGTGACCCCGCCTCTTGCCCGAAATGTCTCACTGGAGATGGGCACCAGCGCCCCTCCCAAACCCAATAGAGACAAGGGTGTAAGAAAATGGACAGATGGATATATCTGATACATTTTCTATATTGAGTTTTAATTTCTATAAAATATACACATCAATTTCTTAAAAAGGTTAATAAATGTTGCTAAATGATGTCGTGTTTGTGGCCTCGTTTGGTTCATGATCACATTGAATTTAAATTATGAACCATCGTCCTTCTACATCTATATGACTTCATCCTATTTTCCATACTCTCACACTATGTGGTAAAATGACCTAATTTCCAACATAAGTGCTTTCATGTGTTGGTAACCCAAAGATTATTCACAGCCTAGGGAAATGTACAACATATTTTGGTTTAAATTAAATTTATTTTAATTCAACCAAAAAATGTGCTTCTGATAGGGGCGTCTCTGTTTTTATCTACATTTTAACAAAATTGTGTTGTTATACATTTTTTACACCCTTTGCACACAAAATTTTGGCAATTCAACAATCAAACACTTCCTATATTTGTTGGCGAGTAGTCAACACATTTCCACTGATATTTCTGATATGTGTTTTGCTAAAAGCTCCAGGTTGGATGTTCTCCTTGCCATCACCCTAATCTTTAACTCCCTCTACGGATTCCGGGATGTGGTTAGATTTAAGTCAGGATTCTAATTGGCCCACTTCAAAAAATTAATATTTCTAGTCAGAAGAAACATCAGTAATTTTTTTAAAATTATCTGTCAGGGGTGTGAATAATTTTAGGCTTAACTGTACATATTTTTCAAAACAGTCTAGAAAACCAGTCTGCTACCGTTCCTGAAAATGACACATTAAATGCGATTTATGGTTGATGCTCTGCTCTTATATAATTTCATCTCAAGCACAGCATAATCGTTTATGTAAGTTCAACACATTTGTACAATTATTCATCTTAGAGAAGGTCAGAAGAGAGAGAATGTCTCACAGCTTTTTTTTTTTTTTAAGATGCTGCTCTTCTCTCCTCTGGGATCTGAATTTCCTCTGCGGCCGGATCCGGCATCAGCATGCCATGCCAGGTATGCAGGCACATTCTGGTATTACTGTGCATTAATGTCACCTAGTTTAAGAATAAAGGTTTTACCTAAAGCGAGGAAGAACAACATTTCACCAGTAGCAGTTTCCGACAAAAAGCCGTGTTGTTTTCTTACTCAGTTGATCGCATGGCAACCTCACAAGAGGCAAATGAATCTTCTTATGCTATTAATACATCAGCTCTGTTCTGCATGAACCTGCTGGTGGGGTTTTTTTTTTCCCAAAGGTTCCCAGCAGCCGTTCACTGTCAAAAGAAGCAGAGCTGCTTGTTCAGTTTAGATTTAACTTGACAGTTTAAATCCATCCAGATCCAGCTTGCTGGATCATGCTTGCTTCATGCAAAACACTGGCTGCGTAGCAGCGGTTCCAGACTGCATGTGCACTGCTACCAAGTGTACACTCTGAGGTTTCTGACTGAACCACATTGTCCCATATCTGCATCCTCTGTTCACTCAGACCACTTCCTTTTTCACCAGTACACCACAGTTGAACTTTTCTTTATTTTTGGCCTTTTGTATCTCCTTATCAATGTTATTTCAATTTCTACTTATTGTTATACAACAAAACAAGATAAATAACAACCAAAAACAAAATAAAAATAATTTACTTGACATTACCTCCAGAATTGCGACATGATGACATACGGTAAGACAAATGCTTCATCAAAAAAAGATTCTACTTTTTTTTTTTTTTTTTTTTTTTTTTCGATACAATTTGTTTAACCAAGATGTCACCAAGAAGGTCAACATACAGATTCTGTCAAACACAAACATTATCTATAATCTGGATTAATGACCTAGCAGCAAATGTGTTGAAATAGTTTAGAATTATTTATAATTTTCCCATTGACTGTGAAAGTAAGCCATGTCCATATTTAGCTGTTCATGCGATCGCTTTTACGTGTTTTCCCCAAATCTGCGACCGATTGGTCAATTAGTTCCCAACTGGCTGATCCACCTTTGGAAGTGGAATCTTCATTGACACTAAGACTTTGTTCACGCAGCAGGTGAATGCAACCCAAACCCAAATCTTTCACTGCAATCTGTCAACGGCTCAATTCCAATCTTTTCAAAACATCCAATCTGTGCCACTTACATATGTAATACTAAATGAAATGTGATTGTTTTCGAAGCGTCTGCAGTCAGAACGGTCATATCGCATTTTCTCTGACTTTCATGTCATTGATGTGAGACATGCGTCATAATTCTGCATCAAAAGAAGCCAGGTCAGGTAAATCGGGATGTAAGCACAGGCTGAACACTATATTATGAAATTATGAAAGAAGTCAATTAACATCACAGTTTCACCACTCATGGCTCTGACTCCTCATCCAAACAGACTTCCCTACAGAAGTTGCAGTCAGTGCTCTGCTAATGGCCGCCACCATTAGTTGTGCTTTCTTTTTATTAGCTTCCTTCATCTCACTATAATCTTGTGGCAATACTCTTGGCTCCCAAAGCTGAATGAGCTGTTAACCGTTCACACACAAGTCTGATTGTCATCGGGGTTCATTAGTTGTATGAAATGCTAATCTTTCAGATCAATTTTGCAAAGTCATGATGAGAGCGATTCATTTATGAACATCAATATGATTTGATGTAGTTTACGTTCACTACAACCACATATGACGGGGCAGAATTAAAGCACAGTAAAATGTTATTTTCAGAAGAAGGCAAAGATTGCAGACCCAAAACAGAAGTTAGACTAATTAGTTAGACAAATTAAACTAAACTGTACAATTTACTATGTGCTACTTGTATTTTTTTATGTCTTCTAAATAGTAAGCACGACTCATTTACTATTTTAGAAACCATTGTTATTACTGATACTTCAAACCACGGTAAATAACAACTCTAAAATTACATTTTAGATTTCAGTCGTTTGCTAAATTTACAAATAGAACAAAACAGTTTTGGACTAGTTTGAGATTTTGTGAGTTGTAGCAATCTCTTTAAGCTAGAGTTTAAAGAGATTGCTACATTTAAACATCTTAATATTTCTGTAACCTTTCAGCTCGATCCCTCCAGCCCTGCTCTCTAACGCAAGGCTTAGTGAGCAGAATTCATTTTTCCCTTTTATTAAACCACAGTTACAAACCAAAGTGTCTCACACTGAGGTTCTTTAATTTCTACTGTGAATAAATGGGAGCAAAATAGATCTTCTGGCCACTTTGCACAGCTGCTGGCTGCTCACAATCTGTCTCCAGCTGTGTATAGCTGAGTCCTGTTGTCCATTCAATACTTATTAAATATTTTTCTCGGAAATGCCTTTGTGGTGAAATGCCTTTCTTTGCTTGTATGTGTTGTTGCCTCATGTAAAAACCTTGCAGTGTAAAGATCACCGTTGTCTCTCACGTCCACAAAAACCAACCAATGCCCCGACCCCACATCTCCCAACCCCATCCTCGTCCTTACGTTCACTTTCCTTCCCAGGCGGCTGGTAGAAGGAGAGGCCGAGTGAAATGATGGCGGCAGCCTCCAAGATGATGAGGGTGACATCTTGTAGAGCCTCCCACACTAGTTCCAGGAATGTCTTGGGCTTCTTCGGGGGAATGAAATTCCGGCCGAAAGTTTGATATCGACGTTCCAAGTCTGCCGGGTCGCCGCTGAGACCTGAAAGATCCAAAATGTTTGGTCAGAACAAAAATTAGGCCAGAGTGAAATCACATCCAACTTTCGCTTTCGCAACATGATTCGCTTCCGTATGTTATACTTAGCAGTCTAATGCCAGTGAGATTTTATGAATTACTGATCTAAAATATTCCAACTTTCATTTTAATTGTTGTAAGTACAGCAGAAAAAAGACAAAGCGCCCGCAGTAGCTGGTAGCTAGTCTTCAGGACACACGCAGGAAAGAGAAACCCAACAGGAAGTCAGCAAAAAGGTCAAAGCATTCTCCACCTGAATCAGATCTGGGCAGCAGTTTATTTCTACACAGATAAATGAAGAAATCAGGGGAGCACACTAAATACAAAACACTGACAGAGATCAATTGATCAGTTGACAGTATCAACACATTCAACACAAAGTAAAAAAACAAAAAGTCCATCAAACCATTCACTAAGTTTAAACACCTTCTATAAAATAGGAGACACACCTGAATTTCCTCCAGCTGAATGAAGCCCTGCCCTTCCCCCACCTGTTGCTTTGCTTTTACGGTCAGCGGCCGAAAGACAGCGACTATATGTTTCACTTGAATTAAAGAATTTCAGAGCCAGATGTTCTCGGATCCCATTTATATAGTTACACAGTCAAAAAAGTAATAATTAACAGCAATAATTAATTTGGGCTCTTTAGCCCAAATTATTTAGCCCATACGAGAAAAAAATGGGGGCTCATTTCTCAAAGTCAAATTTTTAACATGTTATTCATATATTTGTAAATGTCACAGTTTCAAACTAATTATGTAATTAGCTCAAAACTCTTTATTTTGTTAGCAAATTAAATATTTAGCCTAAAGCTAAATATTTATCTAATATTCAAATTCACTTGCGGATAACTGTAAGTGCTCTATCAAAATGAAACCTGAGTCTTGCAAGCCCCAATATAAACTCTGATTAAATATTCAGATTATTAACTAAATGTTTAGTTTAGCTTGCTAATTAAGTAGTCTGAACCGTGACATTCAGATATGCATAAATAACATGGCGAAAATATGACTTTGAAAATGAACCTCCATTTATTTCTCTTATGAGAGACTAAATAACTCAAATTATTACTATGAATGTTTGACTGTGTAACAAATGGCATCCATAATTATTAAGATCCAAACTAAATATTTAGCTCAAGTACCATGGCTGGCTGTGGACTGTGAAAGTGGGAGGAGTCAAATAGTGGCCGGACCACTTTGATTGGATAATCCATCTCCTTCACTCCAAATGTCCAGTTTTCCACTCACGGAGAAGTTTAAGTTGGATATTTGACAGACATTCTCCTCATGACTAACTATAGAGGCAGTGATGGTTTTTCATGCAGGGTGCTGTCACAGAAACGCCATGCATTCCCTCCAAAACATACTGGTCCATTTAGGCACCGTCAACAAATTACACTCGGCTGAAACATGTAGACAAATAGACCCCAAAAATCAAAGGCTTCCAGGGGATCCAAACACTGAGAATCAATACTTAATTATTTCTACACTTGCTATAGAGACACGCCTGATTTCTTGAGATTGTCATTGCTTCAATTTTAATATGTGTATGCAAAATTGTGGATCACACTTTAATGGCATCTAGGTCGTATGACAAAAACACTTCAAATCAATGCTGAATTGTGTTATCATACTGTATGAGCTGGAATTACATATTTAGTTTGGAGCTTGCTAATTAAATATCTAGCTTAGATCTAAATATTTAGCCGGCTAACTAAATATGTAGCTTGGTACCGGATGTATGAATAATGTGGTAAAAATAAATAAAATAAATATGACTTCAAAAACAAAATGCCCCATTTTTTTTAAATAACCCAAGTTAGTGATGTTAATGTACTCAGTCACACAGAGACACCACCCAACACTCTTAAGCTAACACTGCTTTAATACCAAGGTCCAAGCTGCACATTTGGTAAGCAGGTGGCTGCCAGTTCTACCTGAGCAGATGGGCTGACAAAGTACCCAATCAAAATCAGCTTTCTATAATCCATCATTTTTCAGACAAAAATGTCCAGAATGCTCGGTTCTTAAAATGTAATACCAAGGTTACTTCTGAAATTATTTCCACAGAGGTCAGGCTTTGAAAATGAAACCTGAAAAAAGACTGAGGGGCGCAAGGCAGATGGATGATTGGTATAAGGACAAACCGATGGACGGATGGGTGGATGGATGGATGGATGGATGGATGGATGGATGGAT
>NW_006800184.1:852396-860823 GCF_000485575.1 Poecilia formosa | reverse complement strand
ATGGATGGATGGATGGAATTTTTAAACAATGAAAAAAGTAAAGTCTGGAAATGTTTTTGGCTGATATTGATTTTTTTTTGTCTGAAAGGTTGCTAAGCTGGCAACAGCAGGGTAAGCATCAATACCAATTTGTGTTAGGAACCCTCTACTATAGTCAGTATTTTATGGTGTTATGGTAGCAGTGATAATAACTGCTGCCGATCTGTTTATATGTAAAAAGTTAGACCATTTTATACATTCTTCTTAGAAGTTCTTGTGTAACGGCTATCATATTGTGAGAGTCTTTTATAAGCTTATCTTGTCTGTTTTAATTTCCATTGGCTCCTGTTTCTATGTCCTTTCTGTAATAGAAACAGAGGTGACAGCATAATAATGCCAGTACATCCACTCAAAGATCAATAAACATTAAGTTCTAACAAACACTTAACACTGGACCTGAAAGACATTCTAAATATCTAAAATAAATGAACCAAACAACTCAACGCAATTGATAAAATGGATACGGAAGTCTCTATAAACAAAACTATTCCTCAAAAAAGGAAACCAGTGCACCAGCCTGTTGACTTTTGTTTTTCCTTTGGTAGACAGACAGAGAGAGAGAGAGAGAGAGAGAGAGAGAGAGAGAGAGAGAGAGAGAAAAGGAAAAAAAACAAGTATGCAAATAGAAATTATTGAGCTCGCTTTAATTTGTCATGATGTGATTAACTGATTTATTGCTTACTGCACTAGCTCCTTTGCTACCCTAAAAATGGCTAAGTGGGTCTTGAAAATGGATGAATTAATTTCTTTTAAAAAATCAAAGAGTCAGGCCAAGAGCTCTTTCTGTATTTCAAGTGTATTTTGCTCATGTGTTAGTTAATCTAAATAAATATTTTGAGAACATGTACGTTTTTGCAAAGTCTACCTCAATCTGCAGCCTCCTCAACTCCCCTTCAGCCTCAGCAGTTTCCAAGGTGACCGGGATATTAGGTCCAGGGCTTCCTGTGTCTAACAGGTTTCTGCCCAGCAACAGGTGATGTCATTGCTCCAGTCTGAATGGTTTGAGAGGAGTTTTTCTTCCTGGGGTTTTTTCCGATTGGCTACCAGCACTGAGGAAGGCGGGGATTTGTGAGCTGCGGTTGGCTGATACGGTTGTCTGTCCCTCCATCCTGGATGAAACATGCTTGCTGCAGGGACTCATGCAGCAGAGCAGCTGCGTGGAATTCTGACACTCAACAGGGTTCAGGCCGAGGCAAAGAGAGGAGCGACACAAAACAAGTGACCCAGTGCTGAGTAATCGCAGAGAGCCGTACCCTCCTATCATTAGCTCTCTTTCTTCTCCTCTCTTTTTTCTCATCCCTCTTCCATAGCTCTCTTCCCTCTCTCTCAATCTCTCCTTGATGTGTCCTTGACAATGCGGCAAGCTGTTCAAGCTCTCCCTCCTCACCCCTTAGCTTTCTCCTCTTAAAACACATACAGTCTCTCACTCCCTCTTCCAAATTGCTGTCCCTCCTACATTCTGGCTGTTTGCTGTGGATGTAATGCTCTCGTACCGCAGTGCTGGTGTATCCATATGTGTCAGAGAGAGGGAATGGGCTTTCACTCTGTTGGTTTAAGACCCATCCTACTTTATGTATCACATTACAGATGATGTACAGGACCAAGTGCGTTGTCACGTATCCATGCATGTATCCATATTTCACCTTCGGATCTGCCAAATCCAGCCCTTAGTTTGTTTGTTTTTTTCTTTTGTTTTTTGGACTCAGGGAAGCAGAGGATGCAGCCGATCAGCAGCAGATTAAAATGTTTTGGGTTCTGATTCGAGTTCGTACAGGCAGCTTTTGAGCAGTGGCTCCAAAGAAGTTACCGGAGAGGAGCATTTATGCATATTTGTGGGTAAACTGTGCTCTGTAGGTGGTTCTGCCGACACATGAGTCTGTGTGTCTGTGTGTGTGTTTGTGATGCGTTTGTTGGGACCTGCTGCACTGATTCCTGACCAACTCACAGTATCAAATTAGCAACACTCAACACAGACTTACTGTAACTCAACACCAGCAGCCCCTTACACTTTTCCTCCACCTCCCTCATTCACTCACAGAGACACACACACACACACACACACACACACACACCTCACAGACGCTGCAGTTAAACACACACTTTCGCTCAGCCTCCTTTATTCATCCATCTCTGTTTCTCTCTATCTGACAGTTCGGCATTATCCTTCTTTCTGTTGCTGACTTTGTGAGCCAACTTGTCGCCACTGTTGTGTTGCTAGGTTACAACTAGTTGAGGTAGTGGGCGTAGCGTGTTACCACACCCCTGTTAGAACCACTGTGCTCATTTACAGTACATGAACAGGCAAAGACAGGCAGTGATTGTATCTTTGTCATTTTTCATGAAAATTTCTTGTCATAAGAATTTAAATGTATCCTTGTCAGTTAATGTATAAAAAAAAGAGTAACATATTTATTTTACTATTTTTGCCCCACGAGAGCATCAATAAGTATCAGTAAATTCATAAATATGATTAAGTGAAGTCTGAAGTGTGCAGCTAAGTGATATAAATCATATCTCTAATAGAAATATTTGCTGTGCCATGCAGCTACCTGAAAATAAGAAATATTTTTTTATATATCAATTTTATTATTATCACAATGGTACAAAATATTATGATAAAACTCTAAACCATACCCTTGTGTTGATGGGAATTTTGGAATATAGTCCCGGAGGCGTATTTACAGATTTTATAAGAGAAGGTCTGGGTCTCTTCAGTGCAACACCTGGGATTTCTCCCATTGAGCTGGATTTCTCAGGATTCATTTCAATCGGGCCAATCAGCAAACAGGAGGAGTTGTGAACTATGATGATGACAAAGGCAATAGAGGAGGTGAACGAAGCCGTTCACTCATCATGCCGCCCATGCTTCCAAATATTGCATGATTAAACTTGGAGCAAGGGGAATGTTTAAGACATTTTATTGCTGCCGATATGTTTGTTTGACTCAGCTCTTCTCAGAGAATGTTGTTTACAGCGCAGGCAATTTCCAGTAAGCTTCATAGCGCAGCTTCCCTCACAAGCACATTATGTCACAGCCAAACATCAGCATATGGGTAAAACCAGATCCAACTGTTTCAAACTTCAACAGAGTCCACGCCTCTCATTCAGAGTTCACGCTATTGTGAAGCAATTATTTCACAACACTCAAAGATCCAGACTCTCTGGGCAAAGGAAAGCGTAGAACAAGGGGCTGGTTTTTACCAGGCTAGGGAACAGCCATACCCATCTGACATGTTGCATTCCACTTAGTGGTGTGAGACTTGCTCAGGAATGGAAACCCGTTCGTTCCATTGAGCTCTCTACACTTGGTTCTTGAGCAAATCTGAAGGCAACATGAAGATTCTGCAGAAAGTTGGTGCCCTCTGAACACCATGTGTGTAACTCCAATGCAGAGATTTGACATGAGCAATCACTTTTTTGTTGTTCATTCCTCGTCGCTTCCTCTTTGTATTGATAATAGCTGGATGTGAATTATTTAGTTGCAAGGAAATTTTTCAACTGGACTTGCTAGCATCATGTCATGGTGCAACACTGCAATTCACTCAACTCTTTGAGAGTGATCCAGTCTTAAATAAGTGTTTGTAGAAGTAACCTGCATGTGTAGGTGGCGGGTTCAATGCACCAAGGTCTTTAAAATCTAGTATCAAGTGTACATGTTAAAGTTCAATTTTCAACCATTTTCAAGTTAAATGGTTTCAACTTGGAAACATTTTCTAACATCCATTCAGTTTCTATTCCTAGGATAACCTGGTTCCTGCTGAAAGTTTATCTATCCTCAGTTGTCAATAAGTGAGAGGTCATATAGACAGTAGGGACGACGATGACGATGGTGGTAGGAGTTCAGTGGGTCACTAGTTCAATTCCCACTCTACCCGCCTTTGTCATTTGTGTCCTTTCGGAAAAACACAACCTTGTCTGCTAGAATGACCTAGCTGGTTTCCAGACCTGAATCCAATAGAGAACTCTGGAGGGAGCTGAAACCTTAAAGATAAATGTGGAGGAGTGGACCAAAATCCCTGCTGCAGTGCCTGCAAACCTGGTCAAAAACTAGAGGAAATGTCTGACCTAGTTGAGGCGCACTTATGATGAAAATGACAAATCTCTCCATTCTTTGGAAGTGGAGAAACTTCCAGTATACCAAATACTTAATTTCTACACTATATGGTAAAGACAGACTGACAAGATTCTTAACACACAGTGGCCTACAGCTGAAGTTCAACTTTGGGTAATCAACAAACACAGCAGCAAATATTCAACAGCATGACAGAAATGTTGCCCTGGGACTTTAAGTGAGCTGCGCAGTGAGCTGTGTAGAAAACATTCTCAGAAATAACTTTAAGATATATGTCCAGAAAAGGGGCTAAAATTGATTCACAATCATTTTGTGCATTGCCTAAGAAAAGCGTTCAGACAAGGCTTTTAAAGGTTCGACAAGCTGTGGATTCACAGGACCCACATAGTTTTTCATAAACAGCTTTCCAGTTTGGCTTCATTTTTGTTTAGTAAATAGTGATGAGGTGGAACACGCTGTGTGGTTAAAGATCATATTATGTAGACATTAAAACTCCAGTGCTATGAGTGTGACTTTTCTTTTACCATAACTTTACATTGCTACTGAGTTGGTACATAAGAAAAATATTAATATGCTTTCATCATTCTGATTTTTGTTGTTATACTGTTGAATAATTTAAAGTGAAAGGCTATATGAATGGGATCATCAAAAAACAGAAGAAGGTGTAAGTCCTTGGTATAAATGAAACCATGCAGTAGGTTAAATATAGCCTTCCACTGTGCAATTAGCTTTTTTCCCTCTATTGACTTACAATGAAAATACATCCACAAAAGTGTCTCAGCGTTCGGCTTTACAACTAAATCCATGATGTTAATGTTAGTGGATGCTTAATGAAATGTGGCGGGCCAATACAACTGTAAAGCACCTAAGTCAGCTGGCCTCAGTAAATCTCTGCACATTTCAACTACAGTTGTGGAAAGAAGAGCTGCAACAATAAAACAGCCTTCGGCTGAGGGTCAATATCGGGTTCTCTCGACCAGTGAAAATCAACATGCTCTATAGATTTCACTCTGAATTCTGATTTTCCCTCTCGTTTGTCTTACAAAGTAAATGTCTGCATCACAACTGTGGACGACCAAGCAAGTTCAACAGCAAAACAATGAAGGACCTCTCTGCCCACCACTCAATAGGCAATAAAACTATCTATTTTCCTTTCGATATTCAAAGATTCACTGTTAAAATAGAAGACCACCTGAGGAAAACTAAGGGTGTTTTCACACCTGATAGTCTGATAGACTTGGTTTGACTGAGAACCAAAATTGCAACATTTGTTACATTTTCAGTTGTGGTGATTCTGTTTCACACTGCACTGAGTCAAACAAGCCGGTTCCCCTCTGGCCTGTGGAGGCGCTGCACCATCACTGAAGGAAATTACACAAAACGTTTGAAGAAGACACTAAGTGCAACTTTCTTTGTCACAAAATGGAAACAAAAATGGAGTAGCATCAGATTTTAGCAAATGTAAGATTTTCTCTTTTGTCTTTGGCAAAAGACTATGAGCCATTTCTCCTCTTAGCGCCAAACATGCACATTTGTTTTGATTGTATTTACCCAGAATGCCCTGCACTATAGTCTGCTTAGTGTTCACATATGCATTCGAACTACACCAGACTTCACTTCAACCGAACTGAGACTTGGGTTTTCAGACAGACCAGAGTTCAATTTTTTGGTCTAGTCAAAGTTCAATTAAGCATTCACACCTCCTCAAAGAAACCAGAATTTATAGGCAAATAAACTATAGTTCAACAGAAGCGAACTCAACAGGACTGGTATTGTAGCTAAATTCAGATCTTTTGCTGAAATCCATTTTTTTTTTTTTTTTTGCCATGGCCGTTCTTACTGATGCACATCTGCAGGTTGGAGCTGTCTGAGATTCCTGGTTAATCCCACAGTAACACACTTTTACTTCATTCACCCATTGGTTTTTTGTTTTTTTTTTGCTCTCAGCTTTTCCTTCATTCATCCACCATAATCCTGTCATCCACTCATCAATCAGTCCATCCACCCGTATGCATGCTGCTCACCCAAAAACTGCCTCCTATAACCAGGATTACCCAGCCCAAGTGAAGTGTGTTTCTACAGTTTTGTCCTAAGTGCTTTCATTCTGTAGGATGCACTGAAGTTAATTCAGTTTGCTTGAGCAGGAATAACCCGGGCCTGAAACGACATTAATGCTCATTTCCAGTCTGTGTTTTTAGCGTGTTGTGTTTACAGTCTGTGCCGTTCACTTTGAGCCAAATGTTGATACCAGAGATCAAATGACTTGGATGCAGCTTTCACAGTTGTACTATCGTTTCAGCTCATGCTGCTGCGCTTTCATTCAGCACAGACGTGCCCGTTGAAACAATTCACTCACCCGTTTGTGAATGCAACGTTAAACATTTTACATGGAGTTTAAAGACATTTCCAGACACACTTAAGAGTGTGTACCAGTCTGTGCTCTTAACAAGTCGTCAATCTAGTTCAGCATCCTTTCATGTTTGTCTGTCAGCCCATTCAGGCCTTGTGTGTGCTCACCATCAGTGGTGCTGGACTGTAGTCTTTGGCAGAGGCCCTCTGTGTCTCCGTAGCCATCCTGGATCTTCTGTAGGGCATCAGTTCCTCTCAGCTCCATCAGCTCCCTCAGCTCCTTCACCGTGACCCCAAAGTCTCCCCCTGTGAGGCTGCCATCTGCCCTTCCTCCTCCTCCGCCCCTGCCTCGAGTCCCTTTGGGATAAAACTCCACAGCGCTGTTTGCCATTTCCCCCATTGTTGCTGTTGTTGACATGTCAGAAAGATAATTTGGATGTGATTTTTTGTCCGTTCTCTCCGTAGTCTACTCAGCTCCTCCTTCGTCTGGCAGGTGAAGGGTTGTTCATGTGCGCTTAATTTTTTTAAATTATTATTATTATTGTTGTTTAAACCGAGTGACTGAATTAATCTTCCTCTCTTTTTGTTTTTACTTCTTCATAAGGGGTGGTGGTTGTGTTTTTTTTTTCCCTCCTATCTACCTTGACCTAACCTCCCACTGCTCCTTTAAATCTCCATAACAGAGGGAGGCGGGGGAGGAGGGTGAGGAGGATGAAGGACAGCGAGCAGGAGCACTTCAGAGACGTGACGTCTGAATGAATCCAGCTTTCTTCTCCTCCGTCTCCCCGGCGACTCCACTCTTTCCTCGTCTCTGTCCCCCTCCCTCCAGGGTCACGGCTGGTCTGTGGACAAACGGACAGACATGCTGGTGGACTCGCAGACAGGGATGAAGCGATGATGGACAGATGGAAAGAGGGCAAAGGTGGCTGATAAATCACAGGCAGGAAGCAGATCCAGTTTAGAGGTATCTAGTGCTACACCACCAGGACCTGGAAGAGAGCACAGCGTACACCAAAAAAAACGTCAATGCTGACTTTTATTGATCTGTTTTTTTAAAGTGAGAATAAAATCATAACAGCATCCATCCTCATCTAAATAAATACTCAAACTAGCACATTGTGAGCTCTGAAGCACCTTCCACAGATCACCGCATGTGATATTTAAACCGACATCTATTGATTTTTTTTGGCATTGGCACTGTAACAAGGTGTAAATACAGTAATGAAACATTATCTTTGAAATAAAATTATAAGTGTACACAGAACAGCATGTTTATCTATCCAAGCAGATGAGAAGCAGCAGAATAGAATTGGATTTTTTTAAGTTAATATTCAATATTTAGTCCAGCAAAGGGTCCATGAGGTTCTCAAGTGACAGTACTCTATCGGCTGTTTCGAGTGAAACAGTTCGTCGAATTAAAAAGGGAGCAAATGTAAAGTCATCAACTGATTGGATAACATTTTTATCCAAAAACTAAAGACAGTTTGAATAAATCAAATATACATCAGTGCAAAAAGCTCCAAATCAGAGAGAGAGCTCGTGATGAGCTCTCTCATGAGAACACTTTATCATTTATCATTCAGCAAAATTTGTTATTGAGACAGATTCATCCGCAGCAATGCAGACACTTTTCTGGTTTGCTGTGGTGAGTCAAAAAGTAAAGCTCTCCATTTTCCAGTCCACTCATGTTCCGACCCTCGCCTATGATCATGAGGTATGCATCAACACCAAAAGAACAAGATCCTGGATACCAGCGGTCAAAATGAGCTTCCTTTGTAGGATGGCTAGACTCAGCCTTACAGATGGGCTGAGAAGTTCCATCATTCACAGGGAGCTAGCAGAGCTGCTGCTTCTCCACATTGAAAGGACTCATTTCAGGTGGTCTGGGAATCTGATCAGGGTGCCTCCTGGCCTGATCTCAGATAAGTGGAAGATAGATGGATGGATGGATGGATGGATGGATGGAT
>NW_006800184.1:840131-852318 GCF_000485575.1 Poecilia formosa | reverse complement strand
GAAGGAAGGAAGGAAGGAAGGAAGGAAGGAAGGAAGGAAGGAAGGAAGGAAGGAAGGAAGGAATGTGGTTTAGTGGATGGCAGTGAACCAGGAACAAGTCCTGGTAGCTTCTAATACTTTGTTTCTCTTAGCATCTGAAACCTGATCTTGTGATGTTTGGGAACAACATTAAATTTAACCAGGACTCGTTCAAAATCTGTTCAAAATCTGAACTGGTTTTGGTTTTGCTAATTAGCATGCCATGAACCAGGCTAACTAATATCAGCAATGTAAGCTAATAACAATGTGTTTCTCTTCAAGAGAAGAAAAGACAGAAGAACTATGGCTAAAATAAAAGCTGGACAAACTCTTCCTCCATATGCAAGAAGCAATTGCTGACCTGCAGAGCTCCTTCAGTGACAAACTGCTGCATCCTCAGTGCACAAATGAGCGCAATCACTGATCCTTCCCCCCAGCAGCTGTTATACTCCATCACCATCATTGCTCCAACAAATTCAATAGGTTTACATCCCTGCTGCTATTTGCACATCTCAGGTTTGTTTTACTTCTTGTGAAGTCTCTTGTTTTTTGTGCACAAGATTTCCATGCACATCTTGTACATTTTTTAATTACTCTACTCAGTTGTACATTTCTTTCAATATGAGTATGCTATTTCTAAAACCCGTGCAGTATTATTTTAAATTTGTCCTCCCTGCACAGTTTCTTATTCTTGTTCGTATTTTTTTATTATACCACTTTTCTTTAACTTGATGCTGATACAGCAAGTTATAGAATTTGCTGTAACAATAGAATAGAAATAGTCTATTCTGCCAAATAGAAGACGATTTCTAATCTATTCTCTATTCAGTCAAACATGCTCACTAACATACTAGCATATGTATCACTGTGTGTGAGAGACATTTGCCAAGACATCAGGAGTTCAACTAAACTGCAGCTCTCACTATGCTTTTTAACCAAGCCAACAATACTGGATTTCGACGATTGGGTTGGTGAGAACCCCTGTGTCTCCCCGATTTTTATTCCAATTTATATTTCCATTTCATTTCAATTCATTTCAAAAATACGTTACTATTTATTAATAACCTGATAAGTAGAACAGAATAAATAACATTGTCCCAATGGGAAGTCGGAACTCATTGCGTCCAAATATCTTCAAAGAGTCTGTGTGGATGGTAATGCTGTAGACTGGAAGGATCTCCAGTTAGTTAGCAACATGCTAACAGAAGAGACTATATGAATGTAACGACAGAACGTAACAGAAATACTTCAACATGCTGTCACCATTCGTGGCACAATTCCAGAGAATTCCAAGCTTTTCCAGCTTTAATCTTGAAAATTAATGGAGAAGCGAGACAGCGCCAATAGGAAAAATGTTGGTTTTTCCTCCATTTACGTTTTTGTAACAAAACCCCAGAAATTAGAGAAGCACAAGTTTCACTGTTGTGGTTTTAAAATCTCTTGAGATGTTTGTATACTTGGAAAAACTTTTGTTTTTACTGATGTGGTACTTGAGAATATAAATGGAGACTGCTGTTTCCAGTTAGAGATGCTAAGTCCCACCACGGCAATCACTAATGGAAAATGTAGAAGCCAGTTTAAAAGGTCAACTCTATAATGATTTTGTCTTTTTTAAAACACAGTAAAACCCAGCCTTAAAGCTACTGATCTCAGAAACACGCTGTTTGACGCTGTCTCGTTTCCTACTGTAAATAATTAATGACTACTCAAGGCAGGAAGGCTAGAGAAGACATCCTCAATGCTGCTGTCAGAACTTCATGTGTAATAATTTTCTAAAAGGAAAAATTTCGATTGTCAGAATTTTTCACAAAAATCAATAATCGATCCAAGCAAATTCCAGTTGGTGCATTTCTAGTGAAAACCAAAGCAGAGAGCACCGCCGTCTTCGTTGCACCTGCTGCAAAGCCTTTGCACTTCCGTTTGATCGTCGCTCAGGAACCGGTCCCAATAAACCAAACCCAACACTGATCCCTTCAACTTGCTTTCACATAAAGCTTCCCCTCTCGTCCCGCGCGAGTAATTACCGGCAGCTGTAAATATTCTCAGCAAAACGCATGACAAAACGTATTCTGATCAAGGTGTTTTACATAAGAATGAGCAGAGAAAAAAAAAAGAAAAAGAAAGAAAAACCAAGAAAGAAACTAGCAGAAGCTCATCATGAATTCCTTTTCTTCTCCCTGCTCTCCCTCAGCTCCCTCTGCCTCTTGCATCTTCTCCCTCCCTTCTCCTCTCTGCCCTGCCATGCTTCCATCCTGACTGAGAGTGTTAGTTTATGACTGAGTCACCCTGCTCCAGCTTCCTTTGAAGCCCCCCCTTTTTTTTGCTCTCCATCTTCTTTTGCTTCCCTTCTCTACCATATATTTATCTGTATATCCTTGCCTATTATGTCACCTTCCTCTTTCTTTTTTTCTTTCATTTTGTCTCCCTACCTTCGTGTCTGCTTCCTGTTACTGCAATCATTTATTTACCCAGTCAGTTGTACTTTTTCCTAACCCGCCTGATCTCTCACTCACTGATTCTGTCTGATATTATAACGCTCATGCAGGAAAATCCTCCTCTGTTTACCCCTCCGCTACTGCAGCCACGACTCTCAGTCTGTCCTGTTTGTTCCCCTCAAAGATTTGATGCTCGCCTGTGAGTCTTATGCATAATGCAAAAAAATAAAAATAAAGTTATTACTTCACTTGTTCTGCATCCCTAACTCAATAATATGCAGGCCTTTATCTATAGGATGCAAGGGGAAATGGACAGCAGACACACAAAGACGTGAGCACTCATGCCCAGAGACATGAGTTCTATGATCTCTGTCATGACACACACTAATGTGTCACACAGGGCAGCACTTTCGGAATAAGAAAGGGGGATTGGGGGATGGAGTGTGTTTTAACATGAAAAGAGTCAGACAAAAGGTCAGCACAGTCCTCAGCCGGCTGCCCATTTATCCTGAAAGCTCGTCCGCACACTATCCCCTGAAGGGGACGGGTAATTTGCTTATTTTTATTTTCATTTTTAATAAAAAGCGGCCACTCTTCATCCCCTCAGGACGTCTTCTCTTCATCGCTACAGAAAGAACGTCAAGAATGGCACAAAACAGAGGAGAGGCTCCTCACGGGATTTCATTCCAGGCCAGAGGGGTCGGCGACTCGACTCGGCACAGCACACCAGATCCACAGCAGATCCACACTGTGAGCAAATGTGACTGAACGCCGTGTTGCTCCCGTCCCGACTCTGTGACTCCCCTGTGCAGCTGCAGCACCTCATTTCCAGCAGAGAGGTTTGAAGGGTCACCTCTGGCAGAGGACCCTCCAGTGTGTGCGGCCGCCTGCCTGGTCCGCCTGGCCAGCCTGGCCCGGCGCCACTCACACTTCTATAAGGCCCGGTGGGAACAAGCACACTTAGGATGCAATGCAGGCTGTGCCATTAAAGGTGAGCTGCCAATAGGGCACAGGCATCTGCATTATCATAGAGGTTGGAAGGAAAGAAAGAAAGAAAGAAAGAAAGAAAGAAAGAAAGAAAGAAAGAAAGAAAGAAAGAAAGAAAGAAAGAAAGAAAGAAAGAGCTGAGCTCAAACTTGACTCTTTCCAGGTATCCCAGGTCCTTCTCTTCCCCAACTCCACCCAAAGCAACACCTGAATCATTTCTCCGTGCAGGAAGTGAGTATTCTACTCATTAAACGACCTTTGCTGGTCACCTTCAGACGTGCTTGATCTTCATTCCGCTGCTCAAGCTCAACAGCAACAAGAGGATGAAAGACTAAAACCCAAGAAGAAGAAGAAGAGGAGGAGGAGGAGGAGGAGGAGGAAGCGCAGCCGATGGAGCGCTGCTTGTCTCCAACCAATGTCCCTCCGCAAGGTTACCGGCCACCGGCCTTCCACCTGCCAAACTCTCCCTCCCTCCCGCGCCATCCTGTGCCGGGGCTACTTGTTTGGGTCCCTTTTGCCCGCCGGATCGAACCGAAACCCCGCAGCTCGGCTTCCCTCGGCTCGGCGCTGCAGGTGCACCGGAACCGAGACAAACAGCGCGTCTGATGTCCGAGAAAAACGGAGGCGAGCGAGGGGATGGGGGGCGGGGGGGGAGAACAGCGAGTGCTGATCGGTGAAAATGTTATGGCAGCTCATCCACTGACACAGGACACGCAGGGATGGATGCGCACAAACACACACGCATATACACACACACACACTCACAGACACACACATCTCCTAATGTCATAACGTTGTCTGCATGCAGGTTGTTGTGTTCTGCTCTACTGTGTGGCCAGTTCTGACAGCTGTAAAAAAAAAAAAAAGGCCTATGATGAGAACATTAGGCCGAGCACATTCTGCATGTCCGTCCGACATGCTACTAATGAGCAACACATCCTCCCTCCATTAATACAAGGCGCCCGGGGTAAATAACAGTCACGCACGCAGCCACGCACGGACTCTCCGACTCACCGTGCAGGCCGAGCTCAAGGACATCAGCATCAGTGTTCGGGCGGGGAGGCAGAATCCCCGTTAATCTGCGTGTGCTTGGAGCGGAGAATGTCCCGAACCGGATGAGAGGATACAGCGCAGGGGGGAGAGGGTGCGGGGCGAGGGGAGGAAGGATGCAGGGATGCGGCAGCTCCGGTCCCCCTGGAGTCCGAAGGAGCGGAGGAATGAAAGACGACGACGGTGGCGGTGCTGATGAATATTCCGCTCCGCGCAGTCACCTGGTGGACGGTCGGCGGAGTTCTGCGGCGGTTTCAGGAGAGAGAGACACCGAGAATGACAGAGAGAGATGAAAAGAGAGAGAGATGGAGAGCGAGAGAGAGAGAGAGAGAGAGAGAGGGCGGGAGAGGATGCGCCGGGCTGAGGGTTTAAACACCTCCGTGGCGGGGAGGGGAGAAGGGCCGGTTCGTGTGTCCTGGTGAAGCTCGCTGCTTCCGGCTGTGACAGCTGCAAATTCGGTGGAGTTTTAGGGGCGCTGGGAGAAAAAGAAAAGAGGGAAAGAAAAGAAGCGCCGCGGCGAGAGGAGAAGCTCCTGCGACATTTTTGGAGGAGGAGGAGGAGCCGCTGCTACTGCTCGCGCGCAGGAGAGTCGGTCGCAGCATCCGCGGGTACGGCAAGCAAACTGGTCATAAAATACTCAGGCTGTCAAACCCACATCATGGATAGATGGATGGCAGTGGCGACACCAGAAATTTTTATAGGGGCGGCCGGTAAAGAAAATAGATGGTCTCCTTTTGGTAGTGACAGGCGTATATCTCTCAGGAACTTGTCAAATAATTTAGTGTCTTAGAAATATATAAAATTGAGAGCAGACCAAAGGCATTTGATTATCAAAATTCCCACTTTTGTGTTAAGCCATGTCAAACTCGGAGTTATAGTTTATTCTCTCCATACCCTCACTGACTCCTTTTTAGGCTTTCCATTTTTCGTCTTCATGGCCCCTCTTCAAAAAAAAAAAAAAAAAAAAAGTGGTGGAATTTTTTTAATTATTTTATTTTGAGATTTTGGTCCATATGGACATGATTACATCAGAGATCTCCCTCTCTGTTGACTTTGGAGATCTGGTGACTTTGGAGCCCATCTGAATGCAGTAAACTTTTTCACATGTTCAAGAAACCAGTTTGACTTGATCTGAGTCAAAATTGCACAGCTTCAGGATACTGTGCAACTTCCACCTGGCAGTAGCCGTCAGGAGGGGACACTGTGGTCATAAAAGGATGGATGGACACTCTCAGTAGCGACACTCGGGTCGGCCGTGGCAAGTGAATGATACCAAGGGGCCCTAAAATGTGTCAAAAAGCCTTTCCTCACACTGTCCCCAGCCTGAATCATTAATAAAAAGGCACAACCGATTTGTACTTTCATGTTGTTTACAGCAAACTCTGACCCTGCCATCTGAAAGTCACCTGAACTTTAGACTCATCGGTCCAGGCAGCGTTTTCACCAGTCTGTTGTCATCAAGCGCTGCTGAGCTTGTGTGAATTGTACCTTCAGTTTCTTGTTCTGAGCCCAAAGGACTGTCAGGTGGTGTTTCATCCATTCCCATCAGCAAGGTGTTTTCCTTCCACACAACTGATGCTCATATGCTCTAAGAGATTCCCAGTAGATCACTTGTCAGATAACACATTCACTAAACCTTCCTGTTTCCCCTATTCTGAGCTTCATCAAAGCAAGCATTAAATGTGTTTCTGCAATGTGACTGGCTCTGCCACCGTTTCTGTTTGTTAGCACAAGTGTACAGGTGTACCTAAAAAAGTGGCCAGCTTGTATAATTGTTTGTGATTCCAGAATCTTGGAATAACCAAAAGCCTTTAACTAAAACTAATCTCTGGTCAAAGATATTTCACCAAAGTGACTATTAATTTGTAGACACGGCTGGAAACCTTAGCATTTTATTAAATAAATTTAAAAAAAATAAGAAGAAAGTAGAGGAAGCACTACTTATTACTTATTTACTTTTATTTGGCTGTTTTCTTCCTGGAATTTCGATACAAGTAAGGAAAATAAAGTCACATCAGGGGAAACAAAATGCTAATGCTAAAAATAAATATGTGACTTGTGAAATAATACTCCATAATGTTACATAATTTAGTCTTAGTTGCTTCTAAGTGCTTTTCTTTGACCAACAGTTTCTCCAAGTCCAGCCTGTAAAGACTTTGCCTTTGAGCATTTCTGTGGTACTGCCTAAAATCACTGTAGACCAAACATCAGGAAAATAATAAAAGTCTACATCTGGGAAAATAAACTGAAGTATGAACCAGAAAAAAAAAAACATTAGTGCTGTTCTTAAAGCGACAGCTCCTTTATTCACTTGACTAGCTCCAAGATGGCCGACAGAGACGAGCTGGTGCAACTCGCTGCAATAAACGCTTGTTTTTATGGCCATAATGAAACCGGGTTTTTTTGTTGTTGTTTTTTTTTACATGTTTTCCTTCCTTTCTGACTGTGTGACCAATAAACTCCAGATTTACACTGATTGTAAAAAGCTGCTAACATTTGCAGAAGAAGTCTTTCTTTTTTTTAATGATGTGTTATTAACGTCATTATTATTGCCAGTCAGGGTCAGGATAGAGCCTGAAATTGTTGTTGGAAATTTTACAGATCATGTCAATGAGACTTTTCCAAATGACAAAAAAAAAAACTTTTACTAGTTTCACTGTAAATACATTAATGATTTTGAAAATGCACTTTGTTCATTCAATTTCAGGACGGGACACTAAATGTTTACTCTTTAGTCTACTTTTGAAAACACAGTGCCTTCTTATTTTTGACCTGTAATAGCAATATTTACTAGTTTGTCTAACAGGAACCTAAAGGCTTTACAACAAGTAGATATCTAACACTATTTTATCACTTATTTCTGTTTCAAACAACAGATTAACAAATTACATGATACAATTGCTTGCCATACAGGAGAAGCCTGGTCCAAATCATCCCCTCCTAAAAATTGCGTGATGACGACACCACCTGCGTTTTTTGTAGAAAATCCTGAAATGTATAAAATAAGTTTGGTAAAAAAAATAAATAAATAAATAAAATAAAAAAAATATTTGAATTTCTAAATATTTTTAGGGAGTTGTAATCAATACAAGGAGGTGGTTTATTGATAATAAATATTGCATTTTATGTTGCAGTTCTCCCAATCAAAAATGTATACAATCCCAAATTTAAGAAAATGATATTAACAGCTCATTTCCCCATTGTTTAATTTTCTGGGGTATTTTGGTATGTTGACGTGAATGATGCAAATGAATTGAGACACCTCCTCTTTGTGTCGACAAAAAATGTGCTATAGAAACTAAAAACTAACCCTTTGGTACTTAGTATAAAGAAAAGCATGGATTTGTAACTATAAAAAGAAATCCTCTTCTTAACACGTTCAACTTTTCATTTGCTGCGTTGCTAAGGCAACCTTCACTTCACAGAAAACAATCCTGTGGTCACTGTGGTTCTGTCCCTCGTTTTCCAATTCTAAACTTGAATTTTGTCAGATTTAGTTTAATTAATCTAGTCATGCTTGTTGCTTAGATCTTAAATTCTACAAATATTTTACTTTCTAATCCATTCCCTGGTTTATGTTTGATCTCTTATGCACACCGTGTCCTAATGGGCTAAACATCAGCCCATTTATTAAAATTAGTTTGATGATCGGAAACATTTAAATGAGAAAAGAGAGCAAAAAAAAAAAAATTCCAGAGAAGGAATCTGTAAGGGAGCAAATACATTTTCACATCGCTGTCTTGTGTTTTTCACACTTGAAGTGGTTTAATCACAAAAGAACATTGCAAATTATTTGTTGTGGGGGAGTTTTTGTACAATTTTCTTTAAATATACTGTATTTAACAAGGAACGATCCACGGGCATTTAAAATCTCAGTTAGGGAGTTTTCCGGTCCAGATGCCAAGAGCTCAAGATAAAACTGGAGGACAAACATGAACATTTACACATAAAACCTGAAAGGTCAATAAAATACAGATGTAGGCAGATTGTCAGAAAATGTACTCAAGTATGAATATAAAATAATCAAACTCAAATGTAAACAAAAAAGAAAGTACTTCAAAGCTGCAGTATGTAATTTTTATAATTTTTTTTTTTACATATTTGTTGAAACTGACACCCAGGTGTCAATTTACCAACAGCCTAACATAGTAAAGTTTCCCAAATCTCAAACTACATTTAAAAAAAAAATCTGTGTTCAGAGGAGACTTGTTCAGATGAGGTCCAAGAATGTACAATTTTATGATCAAATTAATCGCAGTATTTTATTTTATTTTATTTTTTTTAATCCTCTAAAATCAACTCTTTCATTTCAAGCTGAATTATTAAACTGTGACTCGGACACCATCTCGTTAGCCATCCGTCCACGCCACAGGGTGGCAGTAACTGGACATCCAAATTAGCACAACAGCTAGATCATTTTGTCACACTCGATTCCCCCGTCCCCTCCCAGAACAGGCTGTGCAGCCCTGGGCAGAAAGCCACACTGCTGATATGAAAAACAGCAGTAAGAGGCATGTAAATAAATAGATAAATGAAATAAAAAATGAAATAAAATGCTAGGATGATGAAATACATTGTAAAAACAAAAAAACATTCAAAAGCTAGACATTTTAAAAGTACTGAAAATGTTCAACTAAATCTTTGGCTTTATGAGACGGTGCTACAATTCTGATTAGATCTGGATCCAAGTTGTGTTTCTTTTAATAACTGTACTTTTTGAATTTCTGACTGCAAGAAAGAATATTTCACAATAGGTTTCCATTTATAGATATGAAATGTAGCCTCCATAACAACAGGATTAGCAGAATATAAATTGATAGCAAAAAAAGAGAGAGAGAATTCCAAAGGCACAAGTATTTTATACTTTGTGTGTAAATGCACAAAGTGTCTAAAAAGTGATGTAGTCATTGACTCCACCTCTGTTCATTGTCCAAACCATTTGTACCCCTGTGGTTATGGGAAACGTTGGCCAGTTGCAGAAGTGGCAGCAGCAGAACAAATGGCCGCCGGCCTCTGCATGTTCACTGATGGAGCCAGAGAGGTGCAAAAACCTGGCGTTTCCCAGCATTCCCTGTGAATGTCATGAGGATCAGGGTCTCTCCACACAGATAACGAATCACACGGAGAGAGAGAGCCTGCAAACATCCCCCACTCCGCCAAGTTACCCACTCACCAACTCCTCCTCCCCCCCTTCGCCGACCGACCCCACTGACTGTCAGAAGTACTTAAATAGTGAGTCTGTGTGAGGAACAGGAGGAGAAATGTATTTATAGATAAATCAGACAAACTTATTAATAGATGTCTTCTACACTAGAGGAAGATGGGCTGCAGACTCGCTTGCTTGTCCAGATGCTGACACACACACACACACACACACACACAGTGATGAAAAGCTTTGTTGCTGATTTTATCTTTTTCTGCTCTTATCTTCAACTCTTCCTCTTCATCTCCCACAGGCAAATACAGGAAAAAAAAAAGAAAGAAACTTTCTCTAATCCCGGTCGCTGAATGTTGAACAGATTTGCAAAAACACCTATTTGCTTCTGAGGGCAGCCTTTTTGCTTGAAGTCAAAACTCTGTGAATTAAGTTCGCAAAGATCAGTAAATGAGATGAAAGCTGTGGAGGAGCCAGACAGCGAGGTGTTTCTCCTGCTGCCACAGCCTAAATGACATCAGTATCGAACTGAGACGATCAGAGACGACTGCAGTGCTGAGGGGGGAGTTCAGGGCTGTTCATTACTCAGTTCGTCCTGCTGCACCAGACCCAGCCATCCCCCTGCCGTCAAATGGTTTCAGTTATTATTTTAGTCCAGTGAGCCTGCATCAATGATACTACACACTGTATCAATGAGGCCTAACAGCAGAACTCACGGACAGACAGTTTCCCAACCTCTCTGCTTTGATCCCCTAAATCAAATCCAGTTCTTCTCAAGTCACCTAATTAGTTATAAAGGTATAAACCAAGTATTGCATGTTGCTTAATGAAATTATCACAATCTGACAAGACATCTTTTGTGACCCTGTTGACTATTTGCAACAAGACATTTGATGGTTCTGTGATCACATCCCAAAATTTTAGCAGTTTCAAGAATGCTGCATCCTTCTGAGAGACTTTTGGTAACTTTTTAAAAAAAAATTTTTAACTTTCAGAGTCAGTTAAAAACTCAGTTTTTGGCTCATTTTGCCAAAACAAAAGAAGCTGATCACATGATGATTTAGTAAAATTCATATTTAGCACTCAGGGGGTGCATCTGTTTGCAACTGGAATACAATCATCATGGTGCATAAATGTAAACAACTGAAAGACCAATTGAACATTTGAGAACATTTTGCGTAACTGAACTACTTTTGAATGGATGTTGGAAACCATTTCCTTTGTAACATGGACAAAAAAAGAACATTTCCCAGACCACATGTCTAAATATTGTTTTCGAAAAGCCTGCACATTCTGCAAATTTATCATTTAAGATTTGAGTTTAGCCTACAAGCTGTTTTTTCTACACTGAACTGTTTTTACTCTTTTGTTCTGTCCACTTTCTGCCATGACAGCTTAAACTTCCCTCTTGTGGGAGTAAGAAAGGATTACCTTACCTCATCTTATCATCTCTCGTCTTATCTTTAATCACACAAGCCTTTATGTGTACAGTATTGGAAATGCATTAAAAGATACAAGTAAACAAATAATTCAATTCCTCTTTTTAAATAAGAAGATAGACATTTTATTTCCTAGAAAGCAGCGACAACATTCCTTTAGTGAACACTTGGTCGTTTACAGTAAAAAGTCCTTCTAACGTCAACGTGTGAGAAGCTCAGAAAGATCTGGAGATTATTTATTGGATCAACCGACTGATAGTAGCAAAAGTTGCTTTATATGAGATTTTCTTTGTTTGTTTTTACAGAATTTGAACCAGGTGAGGCTCAAACTACACCACTTCAAGAGTTTTGAGTAGAGCACATTTACAGACAGAAAAGGTGGCGAGGTGTAGCAAAATATTTTTTTGTCAATTATTGCTCTGAATATGTTGTCCTTTTAGCAAATGATCTGTTAGCGATTAATCGATCACTAAATTAGTGAATGATTATTTCAAAAATCATCACAGTTAATCGTTTCAGCCCTCATCAGGGTATCAAACTGACCTCAATGACTCATAAATAAATACTTTCTCAGAACGTTTTTTTTTTTTTAGTTTTTACCAACAAAGTTCAAACATCCTGATAGAGGTTGATGATCTGTTCCGCCTGCAGACTCCTCCATCTTTTCTTCATCTTCATGTTTACATGGACAATAAAACATGAGCGCAGCTCTTTCTGCCCCTCCCCTCAAACCTACCACACACACACACACACACACACACATGCACGTTTGTTTGTAATACCTTGTGGGGAAGATTTTCCTGACATATACTACGTTGTGGGGACCAATTGCTCCTTGTGGGGATCGGAGCCTGGTCCCCACGAGGGGAAACCCTGTTTTTGGGTCAGGGGTCAGAGTTAGGGCTAAGGTATGAATTGAGTTTTGGATGGGGTTAGGGTTAGGTATGTGATGGATAGGGTTAGGAAAAGGGTTAGGGTAAGGCTTAGGCTGTAGAAATGAATGGAAGTCAATGGAAAGTCCCCACAAAGACAGCCAGACAAACATGTGCGCACACACACACACACACACACACACACACACACACACACACACACACACACAC
>NW_006800184.1:791704-840121 GCF_000485575.1 Poecilia formosa | reverse complement strand
AAATCGGCCCCACACGGTATTACACACAAACGCACACACACACACACACACACACACACACACACACACACACACACACACACATGCGTGTTTGTTTGTAATACCTTGTGGGGACAATTTTCCTGACATATACTACGTTGTGGGGACCACTTGCTCCTAGTGGGGACCAGGCTCCGGTCCCCACGAGGGGAAACCCTGTTTTTGGGTCAGGGGTCAGAGTTAGGGCTAAGGTATGAATTGAGTTTTGGTTAGGGTTAGGGTAAGGTATGTGATGGTTAGGGTTAGGAAAAGGGTAAAGGTAAGGTTTAGGCTGTAGAAATGAATGGAAGTCAATGGAAAGTCCCCACAAAGATAGCCAGACAAACATGTGCGCACACACACACACACACACACACACACACACACACATCTACATTCAACCCATTGTCCATTATGCACTAGGCGCTTACACTGTTTACAAGCGCTCGGCTGATGTCTAATCAGTCTGAAGGCTGCTGAGCTTTTATCAGTTCAAGGACGCTCTCCTCTCAGACTGCAGGCCTGATGTAACGTTAACATCCCAAACTGTCATTTTGATATAAACACACATGCACGTGCCTATGCACGCAGCTGCTTGTGTGTGTGTGTGTGTGTGTGCGACCTTCTGACTTCCCCTCCAGCCCAGAGTAAAAGGCTGAAGTGATGTGTAAGCAGATCAGAGGCACGCAGAGGAGAGGCGATCGGAGCGGGGTGAAGGGTGTCGAAGTGTGATACGAAGATAAGCTCCTTTTCCTCTTCCTTCATCCATCCATCCATCCATCCATCCATCCATCCATCCATCCATCCATCCATCCATCCATCCATCCATCCATCCATCCATCCATCCATCCGCGTTAGCGCTCCTCTTCCTCTCTCCTCTGACTCCTTCCAAGCTGATGGTTAATTCATGGAGTCTGGGTGAACACGCGCCCTCTCCATTATTAATATAACATTAGGGAGACAAGGGAGAGGAGGCTGGAGGAGGAAGGGGAGAGGAAAGAAATGTGGAAGACACAGAGAGAGGGACAGATGGCAACATAAGAAAGAGGGGAAAGAAGCGAAGGTATCAGTCAAAAGAGATGGAGAGACGAGGGGAAAAAATAGAGCAGGAGAGGACTGGAGCAAATGAAGTGAGAGTCAGGCAGATTTTTTTTCCCCGCTAGAAGGAGGGGGGAAATAAACTGGAAGAATCAAGACGGGGAATATTGTGCGACATGTGAAGAACAGGGAACACACACAACTCTTCTTGTCCCGGGAAGAGACAGGAGAGGGAGTGTAAGGGGGGGAGGGGGGCGCTCACATGTGTCACAACTGATCATGTGACATCTTCATCCTGGACTAAACAGACACACAGACCTGCCTGCACAAACCTAAAAGTAGCCCAGCACTCCACCGCTAAAAATATCACTTCTTACAAGCTTGTTACGATAAGAAGAAGGAAATGAAGATGGACTTTAATAGCATTCACACTCAGCAGAGTCACAGAGGGGCTTGGTGTAGTTAGTAGAAACAGACGGATCTGATCCATCCGTATCTCACTGCAACAACATGTCAGGACCTTGGCATGAACTGTTCAGGATCAGACATGCAAAAGTCGTCTGAGATGAGAAGCATGCTGCAGAGGCAGTAAATACATACAACTGATATTTACAGTATTGACAGGAAATCAGACTAAACGTTTCCTTTTTACGTCAGTTAGGATCACCAAAATCTGGAGCCGTTTGCTCTTCGTCAATGTAATAGGCAGTTTTTTGTTTTTTTTTACTTTCTTCCAATTGAGAAATTTTCATATATTTATTTAGTATTTGCCATTGTTGTCTTATAAACAACTATGTCCAGCCCTGTAGGACCTGGGAGATCAGTGGTTTCCTTTTATGAGCGTCTCACGATAGTTTGCTGGGATTTAATCCAGACAGAACCGGTGGTAGTGAATCAGGTTTGTAATTCACGTTGCCTTCACACATCTTTTCAGCTCCGTCCACACAGAGCTGTGAGGCTCATATCAGGACTTAGAGACGGTGGTCACTCCAGAACCCTGACTCTGGAACAATCCTGGTGCTGTGCTTCAGGGTCATTATTCATTCAGAAGATCCATTTGAGCCTGAGCTTTGATTTCCATGCTGATCTTTCTTTCTTTTTTGTCCATTTTATTTTATTTTTTTCATTCAGTAATAAATATGAATAGTTCATAAACTTAGGAAAAGAAATAGATGTTGCCTCAGTATTTCTGCATGACGTTCTTTCAATGTGACATTCATACTTTGTGAAGTGCAGCAGTTCCTCCTGCAACAAAACCCACCTCTCTACGTCGTAGTGGGGATGGGGGTCTGACGATTAGAAGGGACCTTTAATTTTCCTCCAAATGTAGCAGTTTTGTTATTTTCTGAACACTCAACTCGAGTGTATCAGAAGGCTGTTTAGTGGATTTTCACATTGCTTGTGAAAGAATGGATTCTTCCTCTCAGAGCGGTTTTTCAGTATGTCTGTTTGCATATATTGATGTGTCTCTAGTGAGATCATATCCATCGTGTGGTAATATAAACTTGAACTTCTATATTTGAAGAAAATAACATTCAGTAAAAAAAACTCTCATCATTCAGGCTTGTAGCAAATAGAAATACATTCATTTATCCTTATTGAAAACATCTTTTTTTAAATTATGATTTAAAACAGTGAACAAAATCAATTTTATTTTTACAGGTTTCATCTGTATGGATAAATTATCGACTTTCAATATTATTCTACAGGGATTTTGGAAACCTGCGACATGTCCATTGGATGGGTAAAGATAACACCAGGCATAACCTAACCTAACCTGAACAGAAGTACTGACACATTTTAGATCTGTAAAATAAGTCTTAAATGTAAATAATGACGTATGTTGATGTTTTCCAGACCAGGTTCATATTAGCTTCCAACATTAGCTTACAAACACCTTGGAGGCACAGCGCCTCCTCAGAGCTGCAGTTTCCAAGCTTCAGAGCTTCTGTCTCACAGAGCAGCCCTCCCCACCATTCCTCCACTCAGCTCCTTCAGACTAGCCAGCAGCAATTAGTAAACACCTGGTAAAACTACAGAACTCATCATATGAGCTACTTCTCAGTGCAACGCTGGTAAAAACATTGTTAAAGGGTTAATAGAGGAGCCATGTTGTGATAACTTCCTGAAGGCGGAGTTTCAGAAAGGGCAGAAGACTTTAAAGAGACAGAGGCCCAATTTCACAGTGTTAAATCAGGAAGTAAAACTTATTTTAATATTAAGTCATATTTGATAAATACAACATTTTTATAACAACTTGAGGCAGCACAGTTACTTGGTTATGCTATAAAATGGTGCACTATCCCTGTAATAAATGAATAAATTCTAAATATTGAAGTGGAAAAGCAGAGCAATAGAAGCATTTATTGCACCCTTCATTTCAATAGTTTTATTAATAATAAATGGTCTCAGAATTAATTCTGGATTTCAAATATATGAATACATTTTGGTTTGTATTTGGTGGAAAAAACATTTGCAAATGCAGACGTGTTGTGATGCAGCTCAACAAGAAAAGCCCATCTTCATTCACAATTCCATTTTATTTTTACATTTTTATTTATTCTCTGTTATTACAAACCAATGTACCAATAATTACACAGAGAGGTCTAGGACTTCTCAAATTCCCACTGTGGTATCTAAAGTACAACCTGTCTCATGTTGTGCAGACACCCAAAAGTGAGACATGTCTCCCCTCAGTGGCAGACAGCGGTACTGCAGGTACGATTTTCTCAGCTCCACAGGGTAACTGGGGCAAAAAACAAAGTCCTCTCTGCCTCAGATGCACACATATTCAAACGCACCTGAACCCCAGCCGTCCACGGCACAGATCAGAGGATGTTCACGTTCTTCCCACACAGACACCAACAGAACTTCCACGTGGATCTCCAGTCCATCGCTTTGTCCTTCAGATACACTTGGCCTCCATGTCATACAGCCGGAGAAGGTCTGAGATCACAGCGTTGATGTCTGCTTTGGTCACGTCCTCACACAGCACCTACACACACGCACAGACACACAGCGCAGACTGTTCAGCTCCACACCTGGCCTCACTGAACAGGAGGGACATCAAAGGTGCACACGCCATTTGAAACGACCCAGATTCGGCGGCCTTCAGGGACGGAGCAGGAGGTCTGCACTGAAACAGACTTTTCTCCGTTTCAATCGGAATCGGATGACTTGCTAAATAAAATCTGTGACAAAAGAGATCTCATTTAGGAAGTCGTGTGAATAGGGGGTGTAATAAAAAAAGAAAAAAAAAAAAAAGAAAACTAGAATTGCAACCAGCAATAAATGAATGCCTAACAGTTACATAAGCCGTCTGTGCCGTTGAAGACAGCAGTAATGTAACCCAGCTGAAGAGCGCTAGGAAACAGTCTGCATGACAGCACAAGCATCTTTGGACTAAAACCTCCACACTCACACATCAATGTAATCATTTTATTACCTACATTTTTATGTTGATGCATTTTATGGCCTGCTGTGTTATGGCCCACAATGATCAGAGTGAACTGAAAGTCAGACTGTATATACAATACAGTCTGAATAATTGCTTTTCATCCAACAGTGAGCCAGTCTGCCTAAACCAACTTTGCTTTTATAGTTAATTGTAGGATCGGATGTGAAACACACAATCAGGACATGGAAGGAAAATTAAATAAGGTTTTCTTTTTTTCCTTCCATGTATTTGGATTTATATGACAGAGTATTGTACTGAAATGTAAATTTCCCTCTGGGAGTAATAAAATATATTCATTAAAACGATTAGAAAGCTATTCAGTAATTTAGAATATTAAAACGGCCATTAATTTCTGTTATTTTATCATTAAGTGACATTACATAGATTAATTATACACAGATGTGTGCTTAAAAGCCTTTATTTCTGTTAATTAAGATTATTTTCTGCTTACAGCTAACGAAGACATTTCAAATTAGAATATTACATCAGACCAACAACAAAAATACATTTTGATATAGAAATGTGGCCTTAATGAAAAGGTTAACCATATTAGAGGTGTTCGTAGTGAGTCTGATTCACTGATCCATTTCCACTCTGGAGGAAATCCACATGTGCAACTCCTGTCACTTTCTGTTTGACTTCATATCTGAAAACTTCTGAGTTTTTTGTCTTACAAATTTCTGACTTTACAATGTCAGAAAACACCTTTGTGTTTAGCATTGTGAATGCATGCTTCAAATTTCAGAAAATGTTAAATTTGTTTTTCTTTTTCAACAGAATTTCAGTTTTTTTCTCAAAAATAATGTGAAATTAATCTCACATTTTTCAGGTTGTTTTTTTTTTTTTTTTTTAGCAAAAATTTACTCCTCTTTGGTTAAATTTTTGTTTTCTTCTATGCACAATAACCCCAATACTTCATCGTAGAGTTAGCCCTCTGTACTGTGATGCACCTAAATAAAACTCAGTGCCAACAGCTGTCCTAATAGAATCCAGCTGTGTGTAACTTCATCTGCATAAGTCCAGATGTTCTGTTTCTGGCCTCAGAGGTTTGTTAGAGAACAACCAGCGTCATGAAGGCCAGCGAGCGCAGCAGACGGGTCAGGGACAAAGTTTTGAGACATTTAGAATAGAGTTAGTTCTAAAAACCCTTACATGGTTCGAGATGGAGCTAAATACAAGACAATCGCGGACAATAACTCAGACGCAGAGTTATTGTTGCAGAGGTTCTCCTTTTAAAAGGACAACAATGATACACAAATAGCCAGCGCTACAACGGATTGGTTTAGTCAGCATATTCATAGTTAGAACCTAGTCGAAGTACAGACCAAAAGCCACCTGAGAATCTGCAGCAAAACTTGAAAACAGATGTTCCCAGATGTTGGTTTCCATGAACAATGGAGAAATGTTGAGGTCTTCTGATTGAGCCAGACCTTTAAGACTTGCAGCTGTAGCTGCAGTAAAAGATGGTTCTAGAAAGAAGTGCCTTAATACAAATACTCGTCAAGTTTGTTAAAACCAGGTTTTATTTTCCTCCCACTTCACAATATGCACCATTTTGTGTTGGTCTGTCATAAAATGTGGTCCCAACAGAAAAACTTTCAAGCTCTTTGATGCTTTTAAGGCGCTAAAAATAAACTACATTGTGGCACCTAAACATCAAAGCCTGCAGAGCAAAGAACAAACTGCTTTCCTCAAGTACTTCTGGATCAACATTTGTACTGACTGGAATACTCCGCATCAGTATTTGCCTGGCTCCAGCAGCTTGTGATAAAATCCAGGTCTGGCTGAGAGCAGACTGACTCCTGGTTGGAGTCTACCGGCTTCCTGAAAGCTCTTTCAGTCTTTGTCTGACAGCTTAACTGCCTCTACATATCAGCTTACACATCAATTAATTTGTACCGTGACTGTTTAACGGCTTCCAGCTATCTGACGTTTCAGCTGCCGCCGCTGCTTCCACATGGACTGGTGCTTTGGCTCGTTCCAGCCCGCACGCCTCGCAGCCGCCCGAGATCTCAATAACTCCTATGGTTTACAATTTACTGCCTTCCTGAGCTCTTAAAGTGACATTGTAAATGCTTTCATCGACTTATGTGTCAGAAAGACACATTCCCATATGTGATGCGGAGTGGTTACAGTCTGATTTGAAGGATTTGTATTCATGTGAGATCTAGATTTTACTTTTAAATATACAAACAAAACAAAAAACTAAGCAAATGACTGAAATTAGAAAATGTTACTCTTCGTAGGACCTAAAACTCCAATCTTGATAACACTCCAGTGTGTTATCATTAGATAACACACTGTATCTAATGAGGGCTTTAAGAATAAAGTCAGAAAAAAGGGCAACAAGCTCCTAAAAGCAAAGATGCATTTTATTTAGTACATTCAAGCTTATTTCTGGAAAGTCGTTCTGCTTTATCCTTTTCAGGAGTCTGAATGACGCCAGTGTTTTGATAATCTAAGTCTAGAGAATGATGCTGTTAGTAATGTTACTAATTCTAATTTTGCTAATCACTAACAGTAGATGCTGAAGACTCAACCCTGGAATCAGGTTGTCTTTAACAGTATTAGTCAAATCCTGTTAAACTGCAGAGCTGTGTAAGAGCAGCTGCTCTCTGCCTCACACACACAGTGTGACAGTGCCTCTTGTCCTGTTATTGCTAATGAATGCTACTCATAGTGGCAGCACGCTGAAGTAGCTGTTACGGTAATTGTGATTTGATCTTTTTGTAGATTTGTGTTCATCATTTCCTGGTTAAGGTGACGCATATCTGGACAATTATCTCCTCTGGTTTTGGCTGCTGTACAGCTGCAAGGATATTTGCCCTTTCTTTTCACTTTTGGACAGCTTTTATGATGCGTAACCGTAGGAACAAGGCTTTGCTTTCACAAGCTGAATAATACCTGAACTATGAGGAGGAGGTTCCAATCATCTCTTCCATCCATCATAATGGTCTACGATCATATCCCGACTCCAACGTCTCTCTGCTCGACTTTCTAACCAAACGGCCAGACAGAGTTAAAGAGGAGCAGCAAAAGCAAATGAACTGGATTAGCAGAACTGCTAACAATTGATGTCATCCAGGTCATGTTGCTCATGTTGCTGTGGAATATCATCTTTGCTGCCCTGATATTGACCTGCTTGCATGTTATGAGAGTCATACGACTGCTATGCAGCAATGTTCTTCAGTGAGAGGCTTCTTCATACTTGTTGCGAGACTGACTGCTACTGGAGATCCTTCACCATCCAAAATGATTCTTTGAAGATATTTGGATGATGAGTTATGACAGCATTTCATTTCCCCTTATGATAAGAAAAGTATTTTGGATTCAAACTAAATGTGAATTGAATGATTGATCAAAGAATGCTCTTATAATTATAGTTACTGAAGTTATAATAGATGAATAAATGACTCAACTGCACAACAAATAACAGCAGATGGGACGGAGGCTATACCTAAATATAAAACTGGACCAAACTGTTCTCGCTCATTATATGGTACACATGGATTTTTCAGGAGTGTACAAAATAAGAAAATGTATTATAACATGTCTTACAGAGGAGTAAATGTAGTGATCATTCATTTAGTTGAGTTTTATATGTAGACATGCTCTGGGCCATAATCTAGAAATTCTGGTATTAAGTGAGTAAAATGTTCAATTTACTGAGGAAGCAGAAAATAATATAATAATAATTTTGTTATCTGTAGTTCTTAAAGAGAAAGTGGAATTATGGAGAACATGCATCAGTAGACAGAGTTCTGCAAAACCAGAGATCAGAAACTGGAAAATTTCCAATCAAAGCAGTCAGTCCCATTAAATTAGCCTCTCTCTGCCACTCATGCACACACACGCACGCACGCACTCACTCTCACACACACACACGCACGGACACACATGTTCTCACTGTTAACATAAATACACACCTGCCACCACTCCTTCTCTCCAGCGGGCAGCTCCACTCCGTAGCTGTTCAGCGCCAGGTAGAGTGCAGCTACTGCGATGTGTTGCGGTGTGTGGCGGATGCACATGTCTCCATGGTAACAGTCTCTCAGCAATGCCCAGGAAGTCTCAGCCACGGGGGTTCGAGACCAAGCATGCCGGTTCACAAGTGATTTCACAGAAAGCAGGTAGTGGAGCAAATACTGCAGAGAGGGGCAGAGCGGAAAACACACTTTGCATTGAACACCAGGAAGCAGCAGAACACACACTCTGTTTTTATCCTTTAACTTATCTCCACTTTATTCTTTCCTTCTAGATTTTTGTAATCTTTTTGATGAAATAGTTACACGCATTAGGGTGTAACATCTCAGCCACTAGATGGCATTGTTTGTCAATTTTCATACCACTAGAGACTTATTTAAATACAAATATGCAGTTTCCTTTTAACAAGCTTCATTTATATTGAAAGATGTTAAACTTTCATGAATTTTATGCAAACAGAAACAGACATCAGTAGCAACACGGGGCAATAACAGTGGCTGAAAACTAGATGAGGAAGACAGGGATACATGGATGTTTGCACACACTCACACCTTGTGAGGATGTTCAAAGGAGACGTGGAAGTTGAGCTGTCGTAGGATGAGGAGTTCACACTGCACCACGCTGTCCCTTAGGTCCCAGAACTCCTTATCACATTCGAGAGGAGCACTGCCTTTGTTAAAGTACCTGAGAGACACAAACAGACAGAATGAAAAGGCTTTTCATTTATATTTAAATTCAGCTTTCAACTTTTTCTCCAGGGAGTCTACAGATTATAGGAAATATCCAGCACTTCCATAGTTTCTGGACAGAACAGAAAGTCCTGCAACCTGAACAGCGTGATGACAAAAGCCTGATGATGGATGTGTGTTGATGGATGTGTAGACCATGACGTCTACACGTCCATCAACATGGATGTGTAGACACCCATGTTGATGGATGTCTACACATCAACTCCACACAGTTGATGTGTAGACTTTCTCACAAAGCCCAACTCCACATATTTACTAGTTTATTGGACTTTTAAGCACATTTTTAAGTTGTTATGTTTTAGGTTGTTATTGTACATACCACATAAAAGTTTTTTTTTCAAAATTTCATTTCATTTTTATAAAACCAATAGAGAAACTATACAAAGAGAGACCAACCCATACAGGAAAGAGGGGAAAATACATAAATAACTTTAAAAAAATATTCCAACTCACATTTAGACATTTCCCTCTTTTCATGGACGCATCTTTTGTTGAAGTTTTAAAGATGAAGGTTATATGTCGCATTAGGTCTGCAACCTGAGCTCTTAATGCCATAATAATAATAATAATAATAATAATAATAATAATAATAATAATAATAACAGTATTATTAATATTAATAACAATGATAATGATATTATTGTGATAGTATTATTAATATATATTAATTAATATTAATAGTATTTGTTACTATAATAATAAAGATAAATTGTTATTACCATAATAATAATAATAATAATAATAATAATAATAATAATAATAATAATAATAATATATTTTAAATATAGATATTTAAAAATTCATTTTTCAGTAGATTTTTTGCCATTGAATAAGTGCATTGAATTTACACAACAGAAAATTTTTGGAGATCTACTTTTTATCTTTTGGTTTGAAACAGATTTTTATTTCACTATTTTCAACAAATAACATTACACAGAAGAAAGCGTATAACTGCAGTGGTTGGAATGGGCTACAGAACTCAATTCCTGTCCTCTGCACCTTTGTTGCATGCCTTCCTGTTGGCATACTTTCAAAATAAAGGCCCTTAGTGCCAAAACTAAGGGCCAGTTTTATTTCTATTCTTTAAAAATAGAAATAAAACTGTGGTTCTTTAAAAATGACAACAAAATTCCTCTAGTAGATTTTTACCTTTTTTTCAAAAGGTCAAACAACATTGGTGGCTTTAAATGAGTCTCATTTGAATGAACAACAGTGGCTCTTCGGGATATAAAGATTCCAAAGATCTCATTAGACAAAATTCCCACTCCTTTATCAACAGCCCATATACGGATGGATCTGCTTTCAAAGTTATAAAAATAAAAATATGGTAAAGATGCCTCATACATTTCTTACCTCTAAACCTTGTACAGATGCCAAACATTAACTATTTGATTTCACAGCTCTTTTCCAATCACACAAATATTGCCTTTGGTCAATATCCACTCAGGAGTAGGTTTTCAATCTGCCAGTGTATTATTTAATCTTATCCATGTGTATTTATTACCTGTGGCTCACATTGATAATGTCCCGGGTCCGGATGTGCTGCTCCTCCACTTTTCCAGCCAAGTACAAGCAGCTCATGGCCACCAGGTAGGGTTCATAAACACGGGATGTGACCCGCTGGAAGAAACGATGGTACAACACACAGGCCGTTGCCACGGGTACCGAGCGCATACAGAGCTTCACTCCTGAGCAACAAGAAGCAGAGAAGGTTAGAAGGTTTTCCATCTCACCTCCTTACAACTGAGTCACACACATTATGCATTTCTATGACGATGAACCTGTCTCCATGAACCGTTTCACAAACTGCCATGATCCTGAAGTGGCTTCCCAACACATGAAATGCAATGGCTCACTATGTATAACTAAAAAGCTGCACATTGAATGAATGAGACGCCAACAGAAGGCTTTATTCTGGTCATAACTTAATAATCACTGCTGGATAGCTTTAACCTGATTCAGGACAGACACTGTTCTACTGGAAATGGGAATTTGCCTGATGAAGTAAAAGTTCATAAGGCAAATTCCAATCCACCAATTCAATATTAATATCTCCATCAGTCCTGATATTAAAAATAATTCCAGAATGAGTATCGGTGACAATATGCCCAATCTACAAGTCTATATCTATTCAGTCTAATTCTATGTGCATGCTTTATTTATTTTACATAAGATTAAGAATTACTAATTGAACTTTGTGAGTGCATTTAGTAATTGAACCATATGAAGGAAGATTTGTTGGAGTTTTTGTTGGGGTTTTCTTACATGTTGACCAAGGTAGTCGACCTATTATTTTTGACAGTTTCAGTTTCTTTATTATTTATTTTACATTGGCTGTTCTACTCCTAATTGTACTAACTGAACAAATTAAAGCTGGGTGGTTTTTCCTATGTTTGACCGATCTTGTGAAGCTATTGGTGCAAAGTTTTCACATAAATTTATATTGTAGTACTTTTATGTATGTGTTTAATAAAATAAATTTAAGTCATTTCAGCGCAGTTGCTCTGTATCGGATGATAATAAACCTCATATTTGTATCGGTATCGGAAGTGAAAAAAATCAGGTTGGTGCATCCATAAAATTGTGACTTTTAAAAGAACAGAATTTCACCCACTGTACTTACTCTTAAGTGATCATCTTACACTATATTAGCTAAGTTTGCATCTGAATATGCAGAGGGTAAGAGGGTTTTTCCAATATATTTCCCCCAGATGTATATACCTTATATAAACTCTAGTTTAAAATCTTTAATACTGAGCTCTCTCAGATGTAGACTGCATGGTCTTAAATTATGTTAAATGACAAGGGTCAAACCTTGGCCCACCTCCTCACCTGTTTCCATTATGAAGCGACACACACGAAAGTGAGTCTTCGTGTCCCACGTAGGCTCCGACCCAGCGTCCCGCCTGCCCGACGGCCGGGGTTCTTCTGCCGCAGCAGATAATCGACATGACGGGCCCTCCATGACACCTGGGCCAGAAAGAACACCACAAAACTCAAACTGTCTCTGAGAGCTTAAAGAACAACGTAGGCGTTAACTGTTCCTCTCCGTAAACTCCTCCACACTTTAAGGCAGCCCCTAAATTAATTTCAACATTTTTAGAGAAAAACTGGGAGGGTGGGGAAAGGAGTAGTTGCTAAACGTTTATCTTTTCATTTAGCTAGCTCTGTTGTATAGTGCCAACATTCATTCTGACACCGGAAGAAAAATATATAAGCTTCCGGCCATTTTAAAGGATTTCAAAATAAAAGTAACTTGAAGATTGACCTTTGAACTGCATGATCAAAAATTAAATATAATTAAATACTGAAAATTCTTTTGTGTGACATTACTTGCAGGTTTTAATTATCTTGGTTTGGTGTAACAGCAAAGACAAGAAATGCGTCACACTTGACGCTAGAAACTACACAGTTTTTCACAGACTAGAATGAGAATATTTTCCATAAGTGAATGTGTTAATATGAATTGTTCTGAAGATGTGTGCGATCACATTTACTCATATATTTATTCTTTCATGAACAATGACATAGTTTATATACTTCCCCCATATTGTTTTTATTTTGCGTTAACTCTGTGAGTTCTCTCGCAACATGGCGGCATCTCGAATACTAAAAGTTTTTCTGCTACAATATTGTTTTTGTAAGATTTTACATTGTATGTTAATATCTCGTTTGAGATATCTGAAGTTTCAAATCTGTTTTCTTAAACGCACAAAAGGCCATCCCTCAAAAACAAAACAGAAACATCCTGAAAGAAAGGGGGGAAAATACATCCAAAGTCCTTGGACTATTTTTCTGTTATTTCCAGGCAAACATGAACACTCGTTAAAAGATTGATTTTCAACAACTTCTCTGGACCAAAGAGTGAGGAATATGTGAGCACAATTTTGCGTGGCTAAACTTAAAGTTGTACACATTTTAAACTGACATTTATTGTTATCTGTCGGACTATGGAGCAGAGTGCATTTGCAAAATTATTGAGGGCCCGTTTGCGAGGTCGTACAAATATAATAATAACAAAATCTCCCTTGTCCTCGATGGTTTCCGTAGTTTTTTTTCAGCAGCATTCAGATTAACAGAGTTGCTAAGCGACCAGTCAACAGCATAACAGATTCGGAAGGTAGCAGATGCAGCAATGTCTTCCAATTTCTCAGCCAACCAGGTAAACTCACTTCGTGAAAATGGCAAGAAATTACATGTTGTTTTTCTAACTTAGTAATGTATTTTTTTTTTCAATAAAAGTACGAGGGCACCTTCGGATCCAAGAGGCTTCTGAACTGGTGTCCGTCTAAAGACTTTAAAGAGGTAGTTATGGAAATTAACAGCTTGTTCCTGCTATGATTATCTGTAAATATCGTCGCCATACTAAAATAAAGGCATAAGTCATCTTTTCCTAAAAATATTTTTTGTTGTTGTTGTTTTTGTTAGTTTTTTTGTTTGTTTGTTTGTTTGTTTGTTTGTTTGTTTGTTTGTTTGTTTGTTTGTCCACGAAATCATCTTTTGGCAAAAACGAGGTGGTGATTTTTATTTATTTATTTATTCATTTATTTATTTCGCCGAAAGTGATTTTGGCAAATAAATAAATAAGAAAGAAAGAAAGAAAGAAAGAAAGAAAGAAAGAAAGAAAGAAAGAAAGAAATAAAGAAAGAAAGTTGATGATATTGTGGGTTTCCTTGTTTGCAGCGACCCAGTGCACACGTGGGTCACACCTCCTTCATTGTGAACAGCAGGGGTCATCTGCTCCCAGGGGTGAAGGTCTGCGCACTAAACTACTTACTTGTAATGTTTTTGTTTGAGGCATTCTCTGATTGGAGCATTCTGCATGTCTCTAATGCGGTTTACAGAAAGGCATAACCTGGCCAGATTTTAAGGGCACTTGGGATTTACCGACTCGTATCCCAGCCAACCACATCGACCCAACTGCCCGTTCAAAGGACGGTCTTAGGAGACTCAAGTTGTGGGGAATCTGCCCACCAGAGGAGGGAAAATCCCAATCAGGCAGAGGCAGCAGGAACACAGATGTTGGGAAGAAGGTCAGGTCCACACAAACAGTTTGATACGTTCACCTCCTTCTTTGAGCTCCCTTACTGAAGGATCTCCACAACAGATTATCTGCCTCCATCTTGTCGCTAACGTCACTCCAACCCTTTGCACATCCTGATTGCTATGCTTTCCTCATCCAGCGTTTTGAGGAATGTGGAAATTTTAACAATTTACTAATAATTTTGGTGCAGCCAAAATCAATCAGTCTGATTCTCATAAATCAAGTTAAACCAAAGTCAATTTTATGTGCTGTGTTAAACTTTTTTTTTTTTCTTTTTCAAAATTTATTTTCATGAGGTGTTCATAATTTGTTGCTTTTAAATTTGTTTTTAATCTATTTATTTTTGGTCGTGGGCAAGACACTGTGTCAGAGGGGTAAGGAGTGGTTAACAGTAGGCAAAGTGCAGAGAGGTGTGTTCTGCTTCCTGGTCTGGAACCTTTTACCTCCACCGTGTCACAAACCGAGGCCTTCAGGCTTCTTTCAGACTCACTTTCCCTCCTGTCTCCCCCCTCACTTTCATACACACATCTTCTATCTTGCTTCTACTGGTGGACTTTCACCTTCAGCAGGTTATCTTCCATCAACGTCCTCTTACCACAGTTCATGTTGTTGCCTGGTAACCTCATAGTCTATTGCATCGTTGAACGTTCTGTATCTATTATTGTTCTAAATAAGTGGACGTATTGCTGCCTCACGTGTACAAACATTGCTTATAAGCTAATTAAATGTGGCTATATGATGACTATGCAATTTATAATAGCTGTCCTTATATAGCTAAGGAAGTGGCCTTAAAAGGACACTTATATGGCCTTATATAAGGCCATATAAGGGGAGAGTAATAATCAAACAGCAAAGTGCTTCCAAACACAATTTTTTTTCCTTTTTATTTAAAAGAAAAACAGAGTACATAAAGCATTATACTGTATGGACACAAAATTCCCTCTTGTTAGCTAGTAGTCCCTGGGATTGCTTAACAATTTAAACAGCATGTCATAAATTCTACATTGTATAAACCTCTGTTGAGGTCACACTGGAACTGGCGTGTGGGAGTGCATTAATCCAACAAATCTGTAATTTTATGGCAGGAGTAACATAGTGCTGTCTGAACATCAGCACACTTATCTGTGAATATCATTTTTTTTCCTTCCTGATAGTAAGTGGCATAACTTACCACCATAAGAGACTGAAATAATTTTTTTTCCAATATTCCAGACCACAAGACGAATCCACTATTCCAAATTAAAGGCAATAACTAAGTCCTGATTTGCTAAGATGGAAAAACTACAAAAGATTATTTCAGACTGTGTTTTAAATGATATTTAATGGTTATTAAACTCCAGTTAGTGTCTAAAGCTACCCTCATGTCATCTCACATGGACTGAATGTTAGCTAGGTGGAGCATTTAGAGCACATGTGTCAAACTCAAGGCTCAGGGGCAAAATCCAGCCCACCATAAGTTTATATGTGGCTCTCTAGCCAAATAAATACAACTTTCACAATTACAATTATGCGTTTAAATATTCTATTATTTTATCAATCAAATCAAAGCTGTTTTTATCTGTATTCCTCCAAATTACATCAATGTGAAAAGATGTCCTGTAATAAGTATTACACAACAAACTCCTTATACCTTTGGCACCAGATGGTTTTTATAAGCTAATTTGGTACAACTTTAGATTGACTTTTTTATTTCTGACCATGAGAAGCTACATATGGGAGATCTGGTTGGTCTAATTATTACAAAAATCAATTAGAAATCCATAAAAATACTCAAACATAAAATTGATGGATTATAGCAGTTTTCATGTTTAAGATTTCTTTATGTACGTCCAGGGCTCGGTGGTCCCAGGTGCCTTAATAATGGGGCTTTTTGTCTTTTCCTGGTAGATGTTTCACCTTTCATTCAAAAGGTTTTTAACCCCCAGTTTGACCCGGATTATGTAACTTACCACATCCGGGAAGTAAAAATTCTAACCGGTCAAGTTCTGCCGGTAGACGGTTTTACCATGAGTCACTGATCCTTTTGTTGTGACTGTGAGTCATTTAGGTTGTTCTCACCTCGGAGGCGTTTACCAACCCAAGCAACATGAGGCGTTTCGGTCCCAATTCAGGTCTGAATGGTTCCGAAACTGCCCTGGGGAGTATAGTACAGATGTTCTCTCTCTTCTGTTCGTGACAATACTGTACACAGTAATTGGAGAGTAACTGGGATACATTTGAGCTGAGTTCTGAGGTACAGTAGACAACTTTTATAGTCGTCAGAGATTTTGAAAGGACTTGGTGTTCACCCTGTCAGCTAGGGGATCACAGACTGCAGGGTTTTCCACAACAACTTAAGCCACATTTGGATGGAAACATAACTATTGATTGGGATTCTCAAAAGAAAAAAAGAAAAAAAATGCTTGTGGGCCTGAATTTCACAGCGGTTAGTAATGTAAACAGTCCCATCTGTGTTGCAGTAGATTTGTCTTTTACTACCGTCTCCTGCTGCTGCAAATATTTGCATTGCATCCTTTGAATGAGTCTTGCACGGCTCATTTCATAAAGGGCCGGTCACAGCTAAGTGCTCTCTGCAAACCTCCTCATAGTTGCAAGCCTTGCATGGGCTGATGCAGTAAAAAGGTGAGGTTGTTTTAATTAAGTCTTCCCAAACCAGACTGCAAAACACAGAAAATATTTTTGGAAAACCCGGTATATGTCACACATATGTGAGGGGGTCAGAAATCTGAGTCAAAGAGTCAAAGCTTCTCAAATTGATGATATTTTCACTCAGAATTAAGGAAAGGCTCTCTGATGTCTTTGACCATCGAAGGCCCATTGAAAGATAAAAATGGTCTTTTTGGGAATGCTGCTGCATATCCAAGTTTTGGGAGTGTGTAGCTGAAGAGATAAGTGAAATTGTAAAAAATAAACTTTTTGAACATCCAGGGCAATTTGTATTGGTACTGCTTTATAAAAGTTAAATAACTAGAGTTGATTAATGGATATACTCTTCTTAATTTTCCCTTGTGTTCTGAGAAACTGGATTGGTTGTTTTGTTCTCTACTTGTTCTACTTTAAAAATAAATGCGTGTTTAAACAAAAAAGGCCTATAACAGTGTTCTAATCATGTGCAGTCAAGGTTTTTTTTTGTTTCAGTTTCTTACTTTAATCGTCTTTCTTTTTTAAAAATATATAAACAAAAATCTGTGTTTTCTAATCTTAAAAAACTCAGCTCTCATGTGGTACCCTAATTTATTTTCACAACTGGACATCTCCAGGCCTAAATTTCCTTTTTAAAAAACTGCTTTCTGTTTGTCTAAATAACAGGCCATCGACATCAGCAAAACATTTTGAAGACGTTTCTTCAGTAATGACTTGAAGGAGATACATTTCTAATGTATCTTCTGTAGAAGCAGATTGTGCACATTTTAACTGAGAGAAAAGCGAATCACAATAGGCTCTCTTTATTTCTCTTTCCAAGTAACAGGAGCCCCAGTAGAGTAATTAAGTCACCTTGGAGAGCTTTGGGAATAAACAACTTCGCTTTTTCCTTTGGGAAATTAATACCATTATAAGATGTGAAGTGCTAAATGCGGTGTCTTCTGGTGATACTTTAGATTCCTCCCCTGAATCCCATATAAATAAACCACTAAAATGTAAGTTAAAAATTAAACCATTTGGGCTTGACCCCTGGTGACCTCTGGAAACTTTCTTTTTTTATCAATATCTTTAAAAAGACACACAAACAAAAAAGTTTTCTACACAAACATTGCAAACAACAGACACCAATTTCAGTTGATTTGGGTCATGTGGGGATGGAGGTCGATCTTTTGACCCTCAAACTTTTGTAAATATCTGCAAAGCAAAAGCAGGACAAATACATTTTTCTTTTTTTTTTTGCTGAAGACCAACTAAAATGTTTGACACAAATTTTGAATGATCTGAAGAACGTGAATTGAATTTGAATCTCCATCCCCGGAACATGACAAAGACAGAAACAACAGTACACCCTGGACAGGTCGCCAGTCCATGGCAGATACAGTTGTCTACATTTAGGCTATTGTTCTGGCTGCTTATCAAGCTAACTGCTACTGCTAATAATGACAATAATGCAAATGATTTTTCTGGGAAAGTCATTCAGACTGTTATGCCAGAACTGAACCTGTTTTACTTCCACGTCAGCAAACGTGTATGACTGGCTGCTTTGAATGTAAACACTAGTAGGAATACAACCTGATAACAATGTATTTGTTTCTATGTTGTGCCTTCAAAAATTAATGGTTATAAATAGATTGTACAGTAAATAGCTGCTCAACAATCTCCAAATTTCCCTGTCAGAATTCCAACATCAGGACATTCCTCCTCCTCGTATTTCCACCTGGGATCTTGGTCAAACTGAACGGACCATAAAGGTTAACACAGACTCTGCTCCTATGCTGAAGTCTTCTCCCAGACGGCAATTAAAAAAATATACATAAAATGATTACTTGAGAAACTATGTATATAATGAACCTGGAAAAAATATGTAAATATAGAAAATACACTGTAAAAAATGACTGCAAAATGCAATAATTTTTCTACTGGCTTTTATCCTTTTTTTCGGATAAAAGCCAGTAACAAACACTGTATTTTATTAATTCTCATACCTGAGCAAATAAGAGCATCAGTGAAACTGTAAAACTGAGAAACCAGAAGAATTTCTTATCTTTAATTGTTTTGTTTGTTGTTTCACCCTTTTTGGTATCTTCTTCCATTGTGGTTTTTTAACTTTGACAAGTCATTGTTTTTTAATAATAATATACAATAAACGCTCTTTCAGACCAGCGAGGACGAACCCCCGCCTGCTGCTGACCCGTCTAAAGAAGCTGAAATCCCGTCGGAGTCTCAGAGCCGCTCCATTGCTGGGAGCCAGGGCTCACAGAGACATGAGCCTGGATCTGCTGCTCAACAAAACCTTCAAGCCACACAGAAGGATAAGCCAGTGAGTGCAACTGAAGAGAGTCAGGCTTTGATAAGTAGAGTTGGCAGTGAAACCCAGGAGATACCAGAGTCCATATTGGGAACGCCACACAGAATCATAAGGTACGGCGCGACAACTGTAATGAATAAAGAGTAACATTCGAAACATGGCATTCAGGGAGTCAGAGTACAACTTATTGCAGACTATTGGAGCATTTGGAGTCCAATACTTTTGGGAATATGTAATGATACTGTACCTGACTTAATCTGTTTGCAGAGTTTCTCTCTCTCTCTCTCTCTCTCTCTCGCTCTCTCTCTTTCTTTTTCAAATAAAGTGTGATTATTAATACATTTTTGGAACCTAATATCTAAATGCAACCTTCAACAAATGTTTGATGGTTTCTAAATAATCTGAACTGTCACTTTAAAGGGGGGCACTATGAAAAATCATGTTTTGGGTTTTACATCATATTTTAATGCTGTTCCCTCATCAACAACGTACCTGGCGTGTTCTTTGGTTCTTTCATGGATGATTATGAAATCCTCGAATCTCGAATCTCCCCTGGCAACCATTCAGTTGTGCCTAACTGCTTGCTCATACAAAGCACCGCCTATCTGAAGCTCCTCCCCCAAAGCCTGGGTCTCCAGCCAAGCCTTGGCCCCACAGATCAGTCCCCACGGAAACACAAGAGGATCAGCCCCCACACCACAGTGGCGCTAGCTAGAATAATTTGAACTATTCCTTTAAGTTTAAATATCTGAGAAAAAGGTAAAAAAAAATAAAATAAAGATAACAGAAGCTGTTCAACAATGTTACTAGTAACAAACACATTCGAAGCAAATGAAACATGTTTAACAGACTTGCATGATTTGGATAGAAGCCACCGTCCCAGCTCTGTGTGTCTCATTGTTCTGTCAGCTGATCAGTGTTATGAGTTCCAGCGTCACTGAACGCCACAGAAGAAAAAGGGATTGTTCTCTCCTCCAGCTCATCCACCATGCATATCTCTGGCACATATGCATGTCAGTTTCAATTTTGATCAAAAGACTTAAATTTTGATCAAAGATGTTTATATAAATGTAAATAAGCTGCTGTGGAATTTAGGTTAACATGTTAAAACCCCTTAGCTGTCACCCTCAAAATGCTTGCATGTAAGTCAATGGGTCCATCAGGACGCCGGTGTCATCGTGACAGTTAAAGGGTTCAGATGACTTCATATTATTATTTTTTTGCACCATGCATACTTCTATTTTCAATTCACTTAAGCTGGTTTCATAGTGAGGAGACAAAAGGTATTATAGTTGCTCAAAGGAAAGGGATTAGCATGTTGAAATGATGTTAATGGAGAGCTGCAATAATAACAGCTGGATGAGCCAAAGGCCATTTTGTACCTGGTGTGTACTGTAAACGTTCACAGGACAAGGCAGGGATTATCAGATTAACTGCTGCGACTGATGGACTCCCTCTTTCTGAGATTTTGTCCTATTTTTTTTTTAACCTACATCAGAGCAAAAACATGTTTATATTGTGTTATTGACTTATAAATGTAAATGTCGGCAGTTTTAACCAAATAAATACTTGAGTAAAATTTATTTCTGCTCATGCCAGATTAGGGATTAGCCTTAGGAGTTCTTCTGTTCTTTCACACTTTTGAAAACAATTTTAACTGTCTGCCACACATACACGCGCGGATATAACCTTCAGTAAATGGAGATATAATATGGTTTTATATAAAACAGGAAACATTAAAAGAAAAAAACCAGCTCTTTCTAAAGTAATTATTTGATTTTGAAACAGGAAAAATAGAAAACATATAACCAAAAAATATAAATGTAGTTTTAAAGTGCTTATTGCACCAAATGTTATCCCTTTTTACTTTTCTACTCTTGACACAGGAACACAAGTATGACAAGCTGATGTTAGCATCTTAGGCTGCTGTGCTTTCGTCTAGACTTTATTCAAATCATAGGGAAAATGTGTTATAAGTAAAATAATCTGCTAGTGGAACTAGAACTTTTTCATCAATATTAAGGAATTATCTACTTAAAACCAGCTTCAGTATTTTCTTGAAAAGTTGCTTTTCGTACTCTAAGTGTTCTGAGATATTTACACTAGAAACTAAACCAAAACTACTTGGTAAGCTTTTGTGTTGTTGCAGTGTTCTGGCCAGTCAGTGTGCTCTTTCACAAATCATAACCTTCTCTGCATGTAATTTCAAATTAAATTTAAGTCACAGACAAACTGTTTAATGGAACTTCTCCCATCTACTTGAAAGATGTCACCAAGGATTGTCACAACTCGGTCACTCTATTTGTCAAAGGAATGTTGGCCAGCAGTCCCCACGCCGGTTACAGACATTTCAGATTGTTTTCATGTGTCGTTTCAAGATGATGCAATGATCTACAGAGCCATGCTAGAACAGTGCTGACCCCGGCTACTTTGAAGGAACTCTTAAAGACCCACCTCTAAGGCATCTTGTCTGTACTTCTCAACCTCTTCTACATCTCGTTGTACATTTCCCTCCATGCCTGTATCCATTTTAGCGATTTAGTAAAATCAGTTCCAATCAATTAAAACTTCAACAAAGACCACGCCTCCAGCAAGCAATTGTTTCTTTGTAGCCGCTCCCCACACTGCCACTCCTGTCACCTCTGACCTAGCCTAACAAGTGGTCTTCGTTGTAAGTAACTTATTATTAGCTTTTTATTAACTACATTGTTACACTTTTATTTGTAAGCATCTACCACAGTGGGACTTGGAGAGAGGTTCTTGCTTCACTTTAGCCTGGTAAAAAGCAGCCCCTTCTTCTACGCTTTGCTTCGGACAGAGGGTCTGGACCCTCGGCTACAAAGGAACGATTTCTTGCTGGAGTTGTGTTTTTTGTTGAAGTTTTAAATGATTGGAACTGATTTTACTAAATCGTTAAAGTTTGGCGGTGGCATACTGTATGAAATGTACTGGCTCAATTGTGAAGAAGAAACGCTATGAAGCTTACCAGAAATTAACTGAGCCAACTGGAAAATCAGCAAACTTTTGCCAGACACTGTGTGGAGTAGGGTTTAATGTTTAATGTCTTAAACATTCCTCTTGCTGCCCTTTTAACTGTTCAATATTTGGAAGTGAGGTCAACTCTGACTGAATGGCTTTGTTCACTTCTTCCACCCCCTTTACAAAACGACAACCACTAGCAGATTACAGTTAAAAAAATGTTCACAACTCCTCCTTTTGTTTGCTGATTGGCCTAGATGACATAAATCCTGAGAAATCGCGTTCAATAGGAGAAATCCCTGACAGAGAATGGAAGGGAGATGAGAATAGAGGGGAATTGCATAGGAAAGCAATGGCCAGACTAGCTTCACATAGAAATTATCTAAATGTTACAGACCTAACACGTAATTCTAGACCCTCTTCATCATCATTGGCTGTTTAGACTATGCTTTAATATATCAAAAATGTAGTTTTCTATTTTCCTCCAAATCTTTCTCGTATTGGTTTCAGTTTTATAGAATCTGAGGTCATTTTAGATGAGCAACTGGCCATTTTCTGAACTTCATGTTTTCCCCTCACTATCTTTATAATCAGTATCCTAAGCTGTTCTTCTGATCAGTGTCTGAAACAAGTCATTTTACCCAGATTTTCAGGAGGAATACTTTTCAGTTAAAATATCTACAGTCTCCATGCCACGACTGCTGGATTCCAATTACTCTAATGCTGGTAAATCATTTCCCACATAGAAACAATTTCTGCCAAAAATGGTTTGATTTATTGGACTAGAACAATATTATTTTGAACACAGCCGTGGAAGTGGAAGAAATTATAATAAAAGTCAAAAACCTTTATCAGTAAACCTTTGAACCAGTAACCAGTTGGTGCATAATTTTAATGGTTTTGGGTGTCAGGACATTTAGCAGCAGTTTTTGTTGTGTGACAAACTCACACCTTTGCATAAATAACAGCTTTGGTCAGACAACAAATCTTCACATCTTTTACCTTGAAACAGTTCAGATAAAGGATAACAATTCATTTGTCTGGAGGAAAAAAAACCCAAAAAAAAACAATTTCACAATTGCGGTGTTTCTACTAAATAAGAAACGCAACTAAAATTACACATGAGCACTGCATTATCCTTCTACTACTTCCTGTATTCTTCTTTGCAGTTTGTACCAATGGTGATATCCATTTATTGATCAAGTGAGTTGTGTGATGCCAAAAAAAGGTTTTCTATTGGTTTATTGCAAAATAAACCAATAGAAAATATTTTCTATTAACCAAAAAGTTTGGTTTATTGCCAAACGTTTTGGTAATAAACCTGTATTTTTGAAGCAGAAAATTTATTTTCGATACGTCAAATTGCGCAATCATATAGTCAATGGAAACACAGCTACTCTGATAGATATTACAGATAGATCTGAGGGTTTTACATATAATTAAAGACTGAAGTACACAAGCTTTGGTCCAAGAAAATGACACATTTGATCTGTGAGGTAGCACAGGTTTCCTTCTAGAAAATGTGATGCAAGAAAACATTTGCAAAAAATGATTTATACTTTAAGAAAAAAGGTACAAATACAATAGTCTAGAGAAAAATGGAGCATGAAAAAAAAATGTTGCAGATTCCTACAGTAAGAAACAAAAAGACCAAATGGATTTAGTTTATTATTTACTATGGCTGTTTAATTTCTGTACATCATTTGCTTTGGTCAAACATCTCCAGGTAGGAAGCAGCTCCACTGAGGCATGGTCAATGTTTCATAACAGAAACAGTTTAGCACCACACACCCCAACTTCCCATCACCACCACCAGTATTTCCAGTTGGATGCCTTACTCCAACTGGAAAGCCAAATGTTGGTCAGGCTGAAAGACAGACAAACCAGCTACATTTGGCGTCAGGATGCGCTGGACTTCGTTGTGATTCTTATTTTCCGAATGATCACCCAGTCTTTCTGCCCGGCGGTCACCGATATCCTCAGACACGAAGAAGCAGAGCTGTGCAGTTTGTCTACCTCTCGCATCTCAAATTTTCCATTCATAAAAGCTCCCAGTGACTGGAAGGTTTTACAGCTCTTCATTGCTGCAGTGAATACGTCTTGGCCTAGCTCCACCTGACCGGAGTCCAGGAGGTCCTTTCCTCCTGATCCCGTTTCCACCAGTATCCCTGTCACCACCACAGGCTCCAGGAACACCACCGTCAAATAATCTCCTCTTTCTGGAGAGCGCCCCCAGAAGAAGCCCTCCCCGGGATCCCAGGCCAGTTTGGGGAAGTACTTCTGGTAGGTGGAAATGTTTGAATACACTTCAGCTGAGGGATTGGTGTATAGCCCCTCTTCAAAGTTCATATCCTTTAGCTTGTTGTATATTCCCTGGAATGACGAAAAAGTGCCCATGTGTTGGAACAGCGAGGGTTTAAAGAGGATGGTCTCTCTTTGGGTCATCAGCTGTCGGAAATGAGACATCAGCCAGTCACAAGGCATTTCTTGGTAAAATAGAAAAAGGAAGCGGGCCAGAAGAGGAAGGTCGGCGGACTTATAGAGTTTCCCAATGTAACCAAGGGCTGAAAACTCCAACATTGCCCACCTGCCCTTTTTTGCGTTTTGCTCCTCAATGTGCTTCCGAATAGTTGTGAGAAAATTCTGTGCTGAAAAGACGTCATCTTCCAGCTGGAGGTAGTACTGCCCCAGACCTGCACTGTAGTGGATCAGGAAGGAGTAATCCACATTCTGCTTGGAGCGGAACGACACCCGGTCGGGAGCGTCGTTGTAGTTCCTCTTCAAGCCTTCAGGAAGAAGCAGAGAGATTTGCATGAATAAACCACCGGCAAGAACGTTACTCCAGCTTCCTGCATGGCTGGAACTCATCATGCTGCACCTGTCAGAGGAGGGTACCACTTCTGCGACACGTGGATGACTAAAAGCTGGCCTCGGTCCAGCTCAGAGGCAAACGTTGAGTTGATTTCCCTGACGGTACTGGTTACCCAGCGAACGTCGAAGTCTGCGATCAGCACCACCACCACCATGGAGGAGCGCTCTTCAGGAGACGACTGGGAGAAGAGCGACTGCAGCGTGGGAACCAGGTAGCTGCCCTTCTTCCGCTTGACTGACGACATGCCGATGGTTAGGAACTCTGAAATGTATCCAAACAGGAATTAAAATTTACATACAGTCATATTAATAACTTAGAACATGAGGCCTGAAAAGTACTTTTTGAAAGTAACAACCTTTATTAAATATTAATGTTTTTTTTGTTTTGTTTTGTTTTTTTACAAATTTGTTAAAACTTGTCGTGATAGTATGGTGTGAGGTAGATAATCTGTGGGGGAAAAAAGAGAAAAAATAGACATCCTCTGCTCTTTGCTACAGTGCTAACTAGCCTGAATGCTAACTAGCCTGAATACTCAGGCTAGTTAGCCTGAATACTCAGGCTATTTAGCATGGCCATAGATGATGGAGAATAAACTGTTTTCCTGTGACTGGACGTCGTTTCTCCACCATTAATTCATTGAGCAGTGAGTACATGAGGATGACTGACAGCGCTAAGCCCCTCCTACTGACTCCAATTGGTTGTTTTTGGTTGGTAGTTGTGCATTTCTTTAAATGCACAACAGCAGCTCAGGGAGGAGTTGGGGGTGATCGATCTTTTCAGATTATCCGTCTCATGACATGATGTCACGACATGGAGACAGCTGCAGCTTTAAACATCGTTTTCATTAAGTTCATATTTCTCTATTAAAATGCAATGAAATATCCTTTTCATTAACTGTAGGCAGAAACTCATTATAAACATAAATGAAGGCTAGAGTTAGTGAAATAAATGGTCTGTGGCAATATTAAAACTTATTGAATACATTCCAAGGCAGACAAATAAAATATGTTTCATAAATGGTGAGATGGAGGAGTTTATGAGGTAATTCTTTTTATAATCTAATATTCTGAACCCAACAAATGTTGATCTTTTGCTTTTAAGAAAACACACAACTCCTCAAATTATTGTTACACTTACAATGACCACTACTGTAGTTAAATTGGAAAATAACAGATAAATTAATTTGCCGCTTTATTTCATGCAGTTTTAATGGAGTGTTTTTAAAGGCATTAGTTGATGGATAGAGGCAGACTGTAATCTGCTTTACAGGGTTTTTTTTTTTTTTTACAAAGTGTGTTGCTACAGATAAGAGGAGGGTGAGGGACGCTGACGGGTTTTTATACGATAAGGGTTACAATGTCAGAGTTTTAGTGAGGTTTAAAGAGGGCCAGAACAGTCACTTCATTAATGGTGTCATTTAGAGTTCATTTAATTGTTCAAAAACAACTAAATTTGATTGTTGATTTTTTTTTTAATTAATACGAAATTAATAAAAATGTTATGTTTTAAAAGAGAAGAGCCAATCAAACCGACCTAGCCGTATGGCAGCAACAACTGGCATCAAGTGTTTGTGGTAACGTCACTGTGGAGCAATTATGGTCCATTCTTCCTCGCAGAATGGTTTTCGGACATAGACGGCCTATTTAAAGTCACGTCACAGCATTTCAATCAGATTTAACCCTGGGCTTTTCCCAGGCCACTTTAAAACTTTCCTTTAGTTTTGGTTTTTCTGAGCTGTCCAGAGGTGAGCTTGGTGGTTTGTTTCATCTTCGTCCTGCTACATAAATGACTGAGCTTTAGGTCACGAACTGACCGATGGTCATTTTATGAGACATGAATTCATGGTTCAATCAACAGAGCCAGGTCCTGAATCACTAAATCAGTAAATCAGCCCACAATCATCACACATCCACCATCGTGTCTGACTGCAGGTATGTTGTTTTTATTGTGAAGTGCTAAAAGTGTTACTTTTTCACCTGATGCAAGGAGGACACACCTTCCAAACTTCAGCTTTTGTCTCATCAGTCCACAAGACACAACAACACAAAAGCTTACCAAGTATTTCTGGTCTAGTTCATAGTGCAGAAATCTCAGTACAATGGAAATAAGACAAAACTAACTTATAAGTTACTTTTCAACAAGATATAGGAGCTTGTTTTAAATCAATAATTTCTTAATATTGATTTAAAAAAAATACTAATTCCTTTGATAGATTATTTGGAAAAAAAATGTGCAGTTAAAAGTGGAATAATCTGATAGTGGAACTGATACTTTTTTTAAATCAATATTAAGGAATTATTGTCTAAAAAATAAGCTCCTATATCTTGCAGAAAAATTTCTTATAAGTTTGTTTTGTCTTACTTCAAGTTAATGAAGATATTTTCACTATAAACTAGACCAAAAAAAAAATACTTGGTAAGATTTTGTGTTTTTGCAGTGAATGTTCTTCCAAAAGTCTTTGGCTCATCAGCTCACACTTTGAGTAATTTTTAGTCAGTCAGCAGCGGTTTCTTCCTTACTGTTGGGTCAGGATTACTGCCTTTTACTGAGATTAACAATGTTATGTGGGAATTTTGGGATTTAAAGACCTATGTTATAATTCATGTAAATAACATATTCATTAAAAAAAATCAGGCAAAAGAAACCAAATCAAATTCTTTTGATGTGAAACTTGTAAAACGTTAATATGAACTGCAGATGTGTGTCTGCGCATGTGTGGTGAAGTTTTGATTAAAACAAGTTTGTCCTTCATTCAGTGGCGTTACTCTCAGTGGGCAGAGGATCCAGGAATTTTACTCAAAGAGTAAGTGACACATGATAAAATTGCTCAAGTAAAAGTAAAAAGTACAGCATAGTAAAAAAAAATACTCCTAAAAGAACATTTTTTTTCCTCCATAATTTTACTCAATTAAATGTAACTGAGTAAATATAACCAGTTACTAGTCAACTGTGAGTGGAACTCACTCTGCTGAGTGGATGGCGTTCCTGCCAGCAGCTGATAGGTCACATTGAGAGGCAGATAATCTCCCTGCTCCGCCCAGGACTCCTTACTGACGAGCCTCTCCACCTGCCAGCTCAGTTGCTTTGGAGCCGATCCATTCCAACCCTGAAAGACACAATCGACCAATGTTTGCTTGTTCCGTGGAACCACATCTGGAGGGGAAAACAGAGCAGACTCAAACATTTCCAGGTGTCGTTTCCTGTTGGACAGGATTCACCTCATTTTTTTTTTTTTTAGCTCGGGGGGTCTCACCGTGAGGAGGAAATCGAACGGATAGAGGAAGTACAGGACAGTGATGAGAAGCAGAACTCCCAGAACTGCATTCTTCTTTCTAGAACGCCGTCGCATTTCCTGTTAAACATCCAAACACATCGACATTTGTGTTGAGGTGACACCAAGTCAGTGCAACAGTAAATAATTCAGCTGTGAGGGGATGAATATTTCAGAAGGTTCAGATACAGATAACACCAGGCCGTGTGTGTCTAGACTGAGATAAACTCACTGTGTCTTCTGGAGATCTGAACTCCAAAGATCGTTCTCCATCATTACACTAACTAAAAGGGGTGGCATCAATAAAAGGTCAAAATCAACTATTTTGACCTTTAATTCATTTTATGTTATTCCCTAATCAAAAACATACCAGGAGTGTTGCTTTGATTCTTTCATGTATGCTTGAGAAATCCTTTAACCTTCATGGCAACCATTCAGCTGTGCAAAACGCCTGGTTGGACCTAGCTCTGCCTTCATCACACAGCTCCTCCTCAGAGCTGCAGTTTCCAAGCTTCCACCTCTCACGACTCCCTCACTCAGCTCCTTCAGACTAGCCAGCAGCAAATAGCAAACACCTGGTGAAACAACATCTGCTGAGCTCTTTATACGAACTGATTCTCAGTGAAATCCTGTAAAAACCAGCTATTTATTAAACCTGCTAAAGATTTAATAGAAGAGGGACATTATGATGACTTCCTAAAGGCTGAGTTTCAGAAAGAGCAGGAATTTTTAAAGAGACAGAAGCCCAAATTCAACACTTTAAATAACAAACTGAGATTTAGTTTAAGTCATAGTAGATATATAGAGCCTTTTTATAACAACTGAAGGTAACATAGTTACTTTATTCTGCTATGAAATAATTCCATACAGCTGGAAAACACCTGGTAATACTGCCCCTTTAAAACTAAGATACTGCATCGTCAGAGCAGTACATTCAACTTGAGGCCAGTGATAATCTAATGTGCTGGAACAGATTGTGCGGAGTATTTTGTTACGTTTAGACTTGACAGCAGGTTTCTCTGGAACCCTCTGCTGGACTCAGACCTCACAGCCTGACACAACAAGCCTGCAGCTGCTGCAGTTTTCCGACCTACATTTATGATTTTGTGGACTTTAACTTACGCCTGATTCTGGGAGAATCAATCCCAGATTGATTCTCCCAGATTAATCCATCTGGGAGAATGATTAATTCTCCCAGATTAATCATTGTTCATTACCGGCTTTTGAGTTCATAAGTGTTCCTAAACCTACGAAAGCAACTTTAAAGTCTCTGCTGTGTTAACCTGAAAAAAACAAACAAACAAACAAACAAAAAAAATCCGCTGTTCAGATTGGGCTTTCACATATTTGGAGCTATTTTAGGGCTGTAAACAGCATCTTCAGGTGTTGAACTTGAGTGGTTTGTCTTTTCCAATATACTTTTTAATATTGATAAGCAATTACAAAATGTTGAAAGCATAAATAAAAAAATTATATAACTGCATTTTTAAAAACAGTTTCCATGTATTTGATCTACAGATTCCAAATCAAAGTTAGCTATTAGAAGAAAAACATTTGTATGTGTGGAGAAGTTGTTATTCTTCTCCAACAGTACATTTGATTTCCATTCCAAATACTGGGATCTGCCTCCACCCTAGGCAAACCGCGAGAACAGCCCGTGTCCTCTGATTTCTTTCCCTTTTGTTTAGTTTTCGCCATGTCTTCGGATCTTACACCCGATCAATGTTTTACCAATTTATGATTCACATAGACCCATAAACCTTCTCAGGCTTAATATGTCTTTTGTTTAACTTTGGGTGACACATTTATGTTAGTACTTCAGGTAGAGGTGTAAAATGTACGAAAGAATCAAAGCAACACTCCAGATTTGTTTCTGATGAGAGGGAATAACATTCTAACATGATGTGAAGCTCAAAAAAGTTGATTTTGCACCATAGCTCCTTTTTATTTTATCACTTTGCTAAAAAAGAAAAAGACAAAAAAGATTTTGACCGTTAGTGTCATTTTGGCAAAGGCATCAACAATTTCTTTAATGTATAGATTATAAAAACAAATGACAAAAATTCGTTCCACCATTTTCTATGTTTTTATCCTATATTTGCATAAATTTCCCACAATATTATAACACTGATGTTATGATTTTTTTTCTTTGCTTGTTCAGTTCTTAATTTTGTGATTTAGCTGCAAGCAACATGCTTTTTTTATTTTTCATATTCATATATATGAAATGTTTCACTCAAGAAAATGTCTTTATTATTGTTGTTTTGAAATCTAAAATTGATCAAAAAATTTTTTGTTCTTTAACTATAAAATATAAAAAGGATTTGTACAGTAAGTGTACATAAAAAAGAGGGGATTAACTCATATTTACGGCTCTAAACACATTTTGTTTGTAGGGAAAAGGGGAAAAATTGGTTCTAGATTATAAAGGCTGCCGACTCCTGACTTAAACTGTTTTGTACTTTGTCTTGAGGTCTGTTCAACAACAAGACATTTAGGGATTCCAAATTGTGATGGAGAGAGCATATTTTGTTTTGAAAACAACTAAGTTTTATTTTTCCATTTTTCTATGAACTGAAAAGCGATTCTGAGCCATTTGGTACAGTAAATTGTGAGTATATTCACACCTGACATTGTTGCAATCATCCAGATGATAAATGTCACACAAACTGCTGGAAGCACAAAGAAAAATGTGGATTTGTTGCGGTTAATATTGTTATATTGTCGGCAATAAATTCAAATTGTTGTGATATTGTATGACTTTTTAAAATTTAGTGCATTTCTAGTTTTTTAATAATACATGGTGACAAATAATGCACAAAAATCACAGATACATATTGCTGTAGATAGAACAATCCAAGGAAAAACAAACAGCTCCAGGTGTAAAATGTGTCAAATTAAGCTAGAAGTAGGTGTTGTGAAAACTACATTAAACTAAAACAGGTTTTAAAAACAATTGAGTTGTTTTTAAAGTTAAGGTTTCTTTTAGTTATTTTTGGATCACATGGACATCAGATACAATATACATCCATTTTCTAACAACCTTGTCCCTTGGTGGGGAGGGTTGCTGGTGCCTATCTCCAGCTAACGTTCAGGGTAAGAGGCGGGGTTCACCTTGGACAGGTCACCAGTCTGTCAAAGGGCAACACAAAGACACACAGGACAAACAATCATGCACACACACCTAGGGACAATTTAGTCAGACCAATTAACCTGACAGTCTGTGGGAGGAAACCGGAGAAAACCCACGCATGCACAGGGAGAACATGCAAATTCCATGCAGAAAGAGCCCGGGCCGGGATTCGAACCCAGAACCTTCTTGCTGCAAGACAACAGCTCTACCAACTGCGCCACATACATGGTCAATAATCAGAATATTAAGTAACTCCATCACCAAATGAAACACGTGATTACACAAATTCTTTTATATTTTCTTAATGTCTATCGTCTCATCACTTTTCTCCTAGCAGCTCATGAAAACGCGACAGTTAAAAAAATTAATATGAATATTACAATGTGTGGGCGTATAAAAAAAGCATGTTTACCTGCTAAAAGTAATAGCATACACCTACCTGCTATTAAAAAGTACCTTATTTTCACAAAGTGCTTTTTATGTAGCCATGCGACACTTTATCAGAACGTGTCTACTTTATATGACTGTACAGTACTGAACAGAACATTGTAGCACTGTAATACAGGAAGAAAAAAAACAAACTCGATAGAATCGTTTGAAAATCCATCCCTTCATGGAAATTTCTTTTCACGGTCTGGCTTTCCTCTGCTGGATACAAGACAGAGTAAATCAGGAAATGTTTATCTTTTCAACCAGCAGCCTTGGCGCTCGCGCTCACTCCAAATATAACCGAGGCGGTGGATGGACGGTATATTTGGCCTCAGCTGTTAGTCGAAGTCCCGTCTGCGCTAGAGTTTCTAAATACCGCTAAGAAAACAGCCAGTCGAAAAACCTGAGCAACAGGACGGGTGAGTTTGTTCCGTCGGTTCCCAACAGGTAACATGTCTCAGTAGCAGCTCGGGAAAAAAAAGCATGTCCTCCGACATTTCTACAAATCTTAGATGACATATTACAGTAACGCTTACCCTCTTAAGTGAAACTTCCTTTCTCTCTTTCCAGTGAGTTTGCCTCCGAGCCGCGGCGGAACCTCAAAGTCAACGCCTCTCCCTCCCCTGGATGGTACTTATCATGGATAAACAGCGTCAGAAACCCACAGACAGAAGCTGAATGGTTTGGAAACAGCTAGAGCTGCAGCGTTGTGCTCCTCTGCTCTCTGTCAGGACTGAAGTTTAGGCTGCCAAGCATCAGGTGGCGGCGCCCGGCTGCGGAGGGAGGGTGTGTCGTAACGCCGGAACGAGGCCCAATCCGCTGCGCAGTTACACTCAGGGGCTGGGCTAGCAGACGGAAACAGAGAGGAAAAGCCAGCGTGGAAAGATTCAGAAATGACACCGAGAATGTATTCCCGTAAATTAACCGTTTAAGATAGTAGCACATTGTTATGCTTCATTCTTAAACCTGGTCTAATTAATTTCATCCAATCCCTAAATGATCAGTGTGAGGGATTTACCCCCTCCCTAAGAGGTGCTGACTCCAGTCTCGTTCCTCTTGAGTCATATAACTAACAATCAGATTTCTCCAAACTAAATATGTTACTCATAAGTTTTCTACTGATGGACCTTACTGACCACAGCACACTGATTAACATCAGATAGTTAGAAAATTAAGATGATTTCTCTTTTTATGCAATATATGTAAACTTCTAGCTTACGATAAGAGAAGCAACTGTTGAAACCAAAAGTTTACTCGGGTCTATGTCTGTCTTTCTCCCCGTCTGTAGTTTAACCAGACCAAATGTCTCTTGTTTTAGGTTAATTACCAAAATAATTTTGATTATTAAATGCCAGAATAATGAGACAGAATATGTCAAACATTTATCTATTAATGGCCTCAAAAGCAGAAGTTTAAATTCAGAATGATTACTATATATAAGTAGTGAAAGCTCAGATGATGATGTCATGGTTTCGGTAACATCTGAGAGGTTAACTGACAGTTGTGGATGTGTTTTAAGGTCATACCTGAAACTTTCTGCTTTTTTGTTGGACTCGATGGGAATGTCTAAAAAAAATCAGCCAAGATATCAGGAAGAGAATCAGGAGCAGCACCAGTTTGGTTCAACTTGGGAAATAATTTCCAAATGCTTTAAGGTGCAGCATTCAACTCTTTAAACAATTTCATCCAAGTATGGACATAATGGGAATTTACAACTGTCACACCGCTCAGGAAGGAAACGGGCAGAAATGAACAGGTTCAGGTCCAAAATGTGCAGAATGACCCCAGAACAAAAGCCAAAGATCTTGTGAAGATGCTGCTGAAGTTGGTGACAAAGAGTCATTATCCACAGTGAAATGTCGTGGGCTGGAAGGTCACTCAGTGAGGAAGACGCCTTTACTTCAACAGAAACATAAAAAGCCAGACTGCAGTTTGCAAATCCACACAGGGACAAAAATCTTCAGTTTGGACTGTTTTTTGCACCTCTGTTACATTTTGAGGAAAAAGGATGATGCCTGTACCGTCCTAACTGTGAAGCGTGGTTGTGGCAGCATCATGTTGTGGGGTTGTTTTGCTGCAGTACGAGTTTTATGATTCCATCATAAAATAGATGGAATCATGAAAGAACATTACATGGCAAAAATATTAAAGCAATAGTTAAAGACATCAGCCAGAAAGTAAAAGCAGATTGGTCTTCCAGATGGACAATAACCCTCAGCACACAGCCAAAGTGGTTTTAAAGCAGCTTGAGGACAACAGAGTCAATGTTTTGTTGTGGTCCTGATCTTAATCCAATGGAGAAGTTGTGAGGAAATCTGAAAAGGCATGTGTGAGTGAGGCGGGCCGCAACCCGGACTTAACCAGTTCCGTCAGAAGGAAAAGGCCAGTACTCATTCCAACCACACTATTGTGAGAGAGAAGTTTCTGGAAGGAAACCCAAAAGGTGAAACCAAGGTCATACAGTTCAAATGGAATGCTACCAAATACTGAGGAAATGTATGTAAACTTCAGATTTTGAAGACAGTAATAAAAAATTCTCTCACTCCTGTGTCATTTAGCAAATAGAAATAATTTTGATAATTGTGACTGACCTAAAACAAACCCGTGGGAAAACAGGTGACATTTATTTTCCATTGTCAGAATCCATCAGTTCTTCAACTGAGTTCTGCCTTGATTTATTCATACATGTTTGAGGACTCCTTGAATCTCCTGTGATTTGGATTTGCCTTAACACCTGATCATACAATGCACTGCCTACTTACCCAAAGCTCCAGCTTGGCGCTCCCACCTAGCACCTCCCCTACTCGGCTCCTCCAGACTAGTGGCAGTAGCAGTTAGCAAACACCCAGTGGTGGAACTGCATATCTGCTGAGCTCATCATAGAAACTGCAACACTCCGAAAAATGATTGTAGACACCATCATGGAGAAACACTGTTGTCATCACATGCTGAAGGGGGAGTGTTAGGAAAGCTAGGAGGTTCTTAAAGAGACAGAGGCCAATTTCAGGGGCCAGATACAGTTATGATACCAAGTCAAATTTCTTTTATTTTTGATATATATACAGAGTTTTCATAACAACTGAAGGTAGCAGTTATTTGACTGTAGTATAAAGTGTCACATAATAATACATATTCATTAATTAGGGCCTGCCATAGCAATGCATAGGAGCAGCATGCATTGCTCCTACGCATAATTAAGAAAAAACTAACCAAATTCAAATCAAAACAAGTTCTGACACTGTTTTGTGTCAGTTAGACTCAAAATAGACTTTGAATTTTATCTGCCCCTCTGCTCTTTAGAACTACAGTGATGGCGGAGTGTCAGAACTACAGACATGGTGGAACACTGAGTTACTACAGAGGGCAGAGCTGGCATTTAGAAATGTAGAAAAATAGCACCTTGACAGAACACTATAACACTATTAATATAGACAAGATGGAAGAAGAGCAAAGGAAGTGTTAAGTACCATATGACTCATGAAACTTGGTACCTCTTAACTGACAACCACATTGGACTGTCGAAATGAGAGCATCACATACCCTCCAAAATAAAACCCTGCACATTTTTCACAGCAGATAGTTGCTGTTTTGGACATTACACTGACTGGTTCAACCCAACCACTGTTACACATGGGATTAGTGTGGCCCTTTAAAATGAAGCTTACTGAAAATTTCAAAATAAAAGCCTCAATATTCCTCTCAGGTTTTTGCACTAATATTAGTTCCTTCCATAATATAAGCATTTTAGCAATTTTTTTCTCTCAGGTTAGTGCACTGCCTTGCCTAGCAAGTTTGTGCTAATAACATTAGCACAAACATTAGCAGTGTACTAACATTAGCATTTTGGCTCATTTTGGATTATACACTAGTTTTAACATATTGAATGGAGTAATTCCACATTAGTCAATATGCTGGTGATTCTCCACATGCTATTAATATTATTTTAGCTAAACTTAGCATCGATGCTAATTTTTAGCATCAGAACGCTGGGTTCCAACCGAAGGGCACACTTTGGCAGGCCCCGTTTACATTTCCTCAGAAATGTTCTAGTTTTACTTTTAGGATTCCTTTCCTGCTTGTTTTCTATTCACTTCTAATAGAAATGCTTGTCAGACATTACATAGCCGTACATAGCAACAAAAACCTGTTACTGTGTGTAAAGCAGAGTGACTGATACACATCATTTGCAAGACAAAAGTTTAAAGTTGAAGTTTACGTTGCTTCTGTTTAAAGCGTAACACCACCTTCGTCTGAGTCTCTAGGTAAACAGCGCTATAATTTATGACTCCAGATCCCAGCTCCACCTGAAAATAATTGATTGTGAATGAAAGCAGCTCATTGTGGTTCCACTGTCATCAGGCCAGAAACGAATCAAAGGATTTCTTCTTTGCTCTGCTTCACAAGAACAAAATAACAGTGAACACAGGAGATTCATGAACCTCGGTTGATTTTTATTTAGCTTTTCATAGTGTAGCACACTTTGGATATGATTAAACAGAGAATATGAACAGCTTTTGTGCACATTTTACCCAGCCTCATCTGTAACAAGTGTGTACTTTCCTGTTACAGTGTCAAAGTCAAGTCATTCTTTTCTCACCCTTTTCAAAGCACTGGATAACATCACAATGGAACTAAACAACTCACTTTAGGCTTAAATAAACTAAGCCACCTCAGAGGAAAGTGTGTGCAGTACAGTGGTTAGGACTGACAGAAAGACCCTCAGGGCGCTAACATCATGCGGCTGCTGCCAAAGAGTCACTTTAATTTCTTTATCTCCAGCCGCCGTTGCTTGCGTTTGTTCGTTGCCCTCCGTCTCTCCTTCAGCTGAGCGTTTTGGATTTAGCTCTCCGGCGTACAGCAGCTCCCCCAGCACCAGCGTGCTGCAGGATGTGTCGGCGCGCAAGGTGTGCGTGTAAAGGAAGACTTTCCATGGGAGCGTGTGTGTCGGCGTGAAGGCAAGCGTCTGGATGTTGACGAGCTGCATGGCAGCGTGAAGGCTCTGTGGGGAGCAGTGGGGCAAGGCCCCACACCTGATGGTGTCCTCTATCCACGCGCCGTTATCTCCCTCATCGGCCGACTCTGCTGAAACAGAATGAGAAATATCTTTAACAAACGTCGTGAAACAAGCAGCAGCAGGTTTGCAGACAGTAGCCAAAAAATGACTTGCGTAACAGTAGCGGGTAAAAAGTGAACTGCAGTAAATGTAACTGAGTAACTGTAACTATTATATTCAAATCTAATCTCGAAGTCATCAACACACTATTACAGACTAGGGATGCAATAAGCTTTCACATGAAGAGATCGCATATTAAAAAAACATAGTGGTGGGACTCCATTGAATTTTTTAATCAAGTTAATTGGAGGGTCTGTAATTAATGACTGGAAAACCATATAGACACCAGATAAGAAATATTTTTGATTCAAAATCCCTTCTTGCTGCTAAATTATTGCTTAAATAGATATGAGCTCAGCAACACAGATGTTTGTTGTTTTTAATGTTATTCAACCATCAGATTGGAGCAAAGTGCTATTCAACCCATTCAGCTATCCAGTGATTCAGGAATTACTTTGGAAAAAAGGATTCAATTCTGATCGACTCAGGACATTTATTATCGATCGATTCATGGATCAAACACCTGTTGTGAATTTAGGTGCCTCTAAAGACTCAGTTTTACTCCGTGGTATTTAAGTAAAGCCTGGTGACTTTTATTGTTTTCTGAGATGATTTTATTACTTTGTTTTTACCCTACAACTATTAGCAGCTCATGTTGTTTTTAAAGTGCTTTCTAAGTAAATTGACACCGAGTTTGAGTTGTTCCCTCCTTCTTCTTGTTCTTTTCTCATTTTTTGTCTCTGTAGATCAGTTTGTCTTTTGCTTTGTTATTGGTCTGTTTAGGAAAAATCTTTTTCGTTTTGGGAGAGAGAGAGAAACACTGAATCAATCAGAGAAATGCGCATTTGTCTTTAGATATTTCATTTAGAAAATCAGAGTAAATATCAGCGTCTGAGAAAAGAAAAGCAAGAGAGTAGAAGGAAGAAGAAGAAGTGAAACTTAACGCATACAATTCTCCTTTTACAGTATATCTTATCAGTCATGTACACAGTGCCTTCCACCCATTTTTCTCCTGTAAGGAGTTTCTCTAAGTTTCTCCCATCTCTGGTTAATTGGTACCTCTGTCCTTAAATCAAACCTGGTTCAAAGGAGTTTTGGTTGGAAAGAGAAGAAAAATCATCTTCACTGAAAACCCCGTTATCTGTCCCATAAGTATAACACCTGCTCAGAAACCTTCATTATCAGTTCGTTCTTCTCAGTAAATAAGCTAAAGTTTTATTTTCCAAGACAAGTTGGAGAATTGAAGTTATTGTCCAACAATTGTAAATGTGGTAATAGCTCTTAAATACGTGAAGCCAAGGTAAACTGAGTTCAAGTGCCAATAAAAAGTGAGTTTTAAAGTTTAGAAATGTTTCACGCTGGCTGTAAAAACCGAAAACGGGACACTTTGCTTTTATGTCTTGCAAATACACAATCAACCATTTTCTCATCCCACAAACTAAAAGTGCTGTTCCACCCCTATCATGGAGAGCAAAGGGCATTTTATACTCAACTCTACACGAGTCCACAGGAGTGATAAGTGTTCTAGTCCAGTAAATCACGAGGCTGGCCAAGAACCTTTAGTTGCATTTGCTGGAAAGCTTAATGAAAGATAACATGGTTTATAGACTACAACCTGATTCCCAATGCACTTAAAGTTAAATTTAATTGACATTTACCTTTATTGTATTCGGTACTTCCTTCCTAAACTAAGGGTCAATAACATTCGGAGGGGAAAAACAGACATTGTGCCGGGCACAGGGCAGAGGAAATGCCTCGTCTTTTAGCAGATTATTTACTGTATACACAGTTTTCAGATAACAGCTCTCAGTTTCCCATTCAGAGAAAAAGTAATTATTTGGTATTTTTCATAAATTCAGTTTAAGAAATGGGAATAAATTGTGTCCTTCAAGCAAACAGCTTGTAAAAACATGCAATTTCCAAATTGAAACAGGTTCTTTACTCAGATGTTTTTGTTTTTTTTTATTTGAAAAGTTGGCAGGTGTGTTGAAAAGAATCTATCGTTGTTCAGCTTCTGGTCTGAAAACAAGTCAAATACAGTCAAATGTGAAAAGGAAAAAGAAAAACATTATAATTGCATAAGAAATAGCAACCAAGCCAACTAAACAGCTAACTAAATTTCAACAATATTTACTTACAAAAGTGCTGTGTCTGATTTTGAATGAAACAAAAAATTTGGCCAGAAAATCCTTATTTTAAGAAATTTGGGTTTGGTGGATTTTTCTGTTCTTTGTTGTAACAATGCTTCTTGGTAATAACGTTAAACTGTTGGAAAACCTTTTGATTTCCACTCAGTGATGCCACATTAGTAAGTAATACTATGCACACATATCCGGGTCGATCAGCAGAGGCAGATATGCAGGTTGTGCCAGAGAAACAAAATGTTTTATCCTCTTTAGTAGAGGCGGTATGACGCGGGAGCGGCGGATTGTTAAAAAAGACAAATAATCACACAGAAATTTCCTCACCTTTTGTGCTAAGGATGTAGTTTTTGCATAATCTTGAGAAATACTAACTCAGTTGTAAACCCAGCCTCGCATCCTGCAGTGCATCACAGCAGCAGGGATCAGCCTGTTCCATGTAATTGACTGTAATTTTATTAAGCTCTGTTCACAATGCTAACGCAATAAGGAGCAGTCTCTCTTTGTAGCTACGGTAGCAGCTCGTTATAATCCCAAAGATGTCAAAAATGTCTTCTCCGTCCTCTCATTAAAAATGACTAATCTTAAACATTCATTGTCTCTTTGTGTTCTCCGCTGCATAGCACACAATGTGCTGCGAATGACTGTGACACATGTCATCGATGTAATCCTATAAACAGCTGCAGCTGCGTTGCGTGGAGATGGAGGGCTGCTCAAGAGAAGGCTTAAATCAAGTTTGTTTGTACAGCACATTTGAGCGACAAGTCAGTTCAAAGTGCTTCACGTGATGAAAGCATAACGCAATAACCAATTATAGTGGGAACAGCAAACAAGCAACAAGCATTACACTGTTAAAACAATCAAGAGTAACTATCATCAAATACACATCAAACGTTTCAATTATTATTAATCAAAGGCAGCTCTAAACAGGTGGGGTTTTTAAGCCTTGATTAAAAAAAAAAAAAAAAAGATGAGTTCTGCTTCTCCTTGTTTGGTTCTGGGGATGCAGAGCAGAACCAGAACCAGAACCAGAAGACTTGAGAGGTCCAGAAGGTTGATACAACAACAGCAGATCTTGTGGTGCTAAGCCGTTCAGTGATTCACAAACTAACAACAATGTTCTTCAGGTGACAGAAGGCTGACTTTGTAACTGTCTTTATGTGACTCTGAGGGTTCAGGTTCAGATTTCAAGCCAGACCTTGGCTGGCTTGAGGTCCAGGTCTAGGTCAACCATGAGACCTAGACCTCATGGTTTAGGATTAGGGTTAGAGGCTGGATTACGTAAACCAGCTAGTTTACATAAATGTTTATTGAAACCCAATTTTCTCTGTTTTGCACAATGAAAATGTTTCTTAATGCCTATTCATAGTGATTGTTATAATATTCAAAGTCATGATGATAGCACCAGCTAAAAATAGTAAAAGATCTGGATGGTTCGCATGTGTCGGAGAGGAACGCTTGGGAATATTTCTGCCTTTGTTCATTCATGGACAGTTTAAGATCAGGAATGTGAAACGTGACGTGGCAATTCTTCTCTAACACACTTTTTGCCCCTCACACTTTGTTTTAAATGAAACAAATATTTTTAAATGACTTTATGGACAAAGACACAGCTCAAGTATATTTAAAAAGCAGTCCTCTGTGAGGATTTTATTAATTAATGGAAAGCAGGATGAATGAGAATATGTACTGTCTGCCTTGTTACATTATAAATCAACTCTGATTAATCACATTTTTAGGGAAGCTGAGATCATTTTCTCTGGCCAAGCTCTGGCCAGATTAATGCCTGATCTAAGGAGTAAAAAATAAAAAAAATAAAAAATCTCTGAGATGGAACCTGTCTGACAGCGTGAAGTAGGCTAAGAGGCTTCTATGAGTCTGGAAAGTCTTTTCTAAGCTACTCGGAGTCCAGAGTCCCACAGTGGGAGTCATTACCCACCAATGGTAAAAACTCTCGGGAGTGAACAGCTGACTGAAATTACTTCAAGACCGCGTCAACGACAGGACGTCACAGAAGAACCCAGGACATTATGGAAAGCACTGCTGACGATGCTAATGATTTAACACTAAGAAAGAGAGACGGCCATGAAAAGAGAACTCATGGAAGAGTTACACGGAGAAAATCCCTCCATGTTTTCTCCCGCAAAGAAATAAAATAATTCGAAACATGGTTTTTAGACACTGAGCCAAAGTTAACAGCAGATTTCTGTTGATGCTAATGTCACAAGCTGCTTTTACCAAACAGCTTTGGTCTTTGGGGAAGCAAAAATATTTGCCTTTGCTTTGATTTGAATAGATACACATCAATATTTGTGGGTTTTCTGCCAAAATGCATTCATAATAATTCATTTAAATATGAAGCCAAGACCAGGTAGATAGAATCAAGGCATGGAAATGTGTTGTGAACTTAGAAGCCTAAAGTGAAAGCTCTGAGTTTGTAAGGTCAATTTTTCAAAATTTGTTTACCTGAAGAAAGCATCTTTCTTTTCTACTCTTAAGGTTGCATTCACACCAACTCTGTGTAGTCTGCTCTAGTCAAACTCTAATTTGAATAAAGTAATCAAACTAGAGTTAGTACTCGAACTCTGATTGGATCAGAAAAGGGAACTCTGATTTGCCTACAAACCTCGGTCTCGGGTCGGTTGAAGTGAACTCTGATCTGGTCCAAATGCATATGTGAATGAAAGCTGAGAGGAGACAAGGCCAAAAACAGGAACCAGATTATGTGGGTATATACCGGTAAATCAAACGGGGAAGTCCAGTGCTAGCAGGAGAAATGTCTCATGGTCCTTTCCCAAAGACAAAAGAGAGATCTTACAACTGTTCAAATCTGACGCCGCTCCATTTTTTGTTTACATTTGGTGAAGAAAGAAGATGCGATCAGTGTCTTCTTCTGAAGTTTTTGTGTTGTTTCCTTCAGCGGTTCTTGGCGCAGTGCAACCACATGTGAGGGGGTGAACAGGTTTTTCAACTAGTTTAGATTGTTTGACTCAGTGCAGTGTGAAAACAATCCACAGCAGCTGAAAATGTAACAAATGTTGCAATTCTGGTCTCCAGTTGATAGTCCAGATTCTACTGGACTATCAGGTGTGAAAACACCCTAAATCAGTTTAATAGTACCTCTGGTATAACTATTCAGCTGCTTATTACTAAATTGTCAGACGGACTGCAGAAAAAGGCTGCAACGACATTAATGTTAAAGTGGTCTAATAAGACACTGCAGCTGTTTCCAAATAGAGAAAGTAACAACATTCAGGTGAAAACTTCACATCCAGGACCTCGACAGACCGAGTCGCTTAATGTAAGCGAATAATGTAAAATTACATTATTCACTTACATTAATCCTGTCTAATGCAAGCGAGAGGAAGCTTCCGCTCCATTACCTTGTTCTGGATGCGAAGCACGCCGCTGCATCCACAGGCGCTCAAACTCCTCCGGGGTGACGGGTGGAGAAAGAGACAGAGTGACGCTGGGCTCGGCACCGGGAGCCGGGAGGCCAGCCGGGCCGCCCAAACGTTGAGCGTTGCCGTCTGAACCTGGAGGACGAACAGAGGCGCACAGTCAGGATGCTGGAGACACAGTTGCTACTCGAGCACATGCAATCATCGGTTGATATCAAACTAAATCGAATCTGATCCGAGCGTCTTGTGCTTGTTGTGCACCAACGACCACCAGCCACATTAGATTAGCAGGAAGTAAACAGGAACCTCTGATGTCAGAGCTATAAATACACTCTTGTAGCATGATAAGTGTGGCATGCAACACAATGATGGAAGAAATGTGATTCAGCTCCGGATTTGGTCATTGCACTCTAAATCACTCAGTCTATTGCGCTGGTTCCTTCCTGAAACACACTGTGGGGAAAACTGCAGAGTCAAACGCACTTCAGGAGCAACATTTCAATATGAAATGACCTTGAAGGTCCCTCTGCAGCTATTCCCGTCACGCTTTGAGACAGAAAACCACACTGCGGGGTACCACAACAAGCATTATGCAGCAGGATTCACAAAACTGGTCAGGCGTGATAACGATCACATGCAGGCTGTGTTTACAGGAGTCATGCTGCCTGATTGGTCCGGGTTCTTACAAACAGGTCAGAATGTCTGGAGCATGTCTAATCCAGCTCCTTATTGCAACACTCTGCCATGTCAGGGCTGCTGGTTTAACTGTTTAACAACACGTTCGCAATGGAGGGGAGATCTGGTTACCAAAATAAAATAATTTTCTTTAGGTAAAGGCAAAGGACCTGAAATGAAAAGAAAATGCCCACGGTGCCAAAAAGTGTAATTATTATAGAGATAATTACAGATAGTGAGTAAAACTTGAGCTTCTGTTAACACAAAGGCATTTCATCCAAAAATAACAGAGACACCAATTACTTTTAAACCCCAAACATTCAAAATTCCCTACGTTCAAAACATTTGTTTGGAAAAGCCAAATTCCTTGGTAAGGAACATCTCAGATCAGCTTTTAAATCTTTTAAACTTGACGAGTTGTTGGAGAAGCCCCGCCCCTTTCTCCCTGTTTACCCATCACTGCAAGGCTCACCACAACGGATATGAAGATGATGCGACTGTTGTGTGCTTCAATGAACAAGTCAAGTTTGATGTACTGCACATTTCACATGGTTGGATGGATTTGAGCAACAAGGCAGTTCAAAGTACTTTAAGTGACATAGTTTCATTTTCAATTCATTTTATGTTTTTTTTTATTTCATTCACTCAATGATAAATACAAATAGTTTATGTAACGACGAAAAGAAATCATGAATGAAATGGAACACTATACACGAAGCCAGAACACACTCATCCACTTCTTAAGCAGTCAAAATTACTACAGCTTATTGATATTGTGTCTTACCAGAGAGCAATTACCATGTACAAGGCAAATAAGAGACAATTAGCAGAAAATATTCAATATTTATTTAAGAACCTTGAGGGAGGGTACAATCTAGGAGGGGAACATAACTTTAAAATCTTAACCAGGTGAACAACCAAAAGTTTCTCTGTATCTATTTCTGGTGCTGGGCTATGGAATCATTTATCCAGCTCAAACAAAGTCCAGCTATCAGACAGTTTAAGAAAATGTGTAAAAATATGATGTTAGAAACATATCGCGGGTAAGACTGTTCATTACAAATTGAGATGGTGATGATAGGGAAGCCACGTATTTGTAAAGGTATTATTATATATATTGGCTTGTTATGCAAATATGTGTGTGCAAATATGTATGTATGTGTTCATATGGCTATGTATAATTATTCTTAGTTATTATAGTTATTGTGCCTCCTTTAATTTTTATTTGCTATTGTGAGATGTAAGATATCGTGCAACAAGTGGGAAGCTAGGTATTATTTGCATAATCAAAATAAGTAAAATTTTAAAAAGAAGTACAAACTTATGATGTCTGTCCCTATTCACATAAAAAGAAAACCTAAAATGACCAATTGCCATAGGTTGGGAATCAATAAACTTTACATTTAGACAAATGACATAATCAAAATCAAGAATATTTTAGCAAATAGTAGATAAAATTCCCCAGAAAGGTCCGGGAGTGAAAACTGAGAGAAAATAACCATTTCAGGTCAAGGCTGCCGACAGTGGTTCTAAAAGCTGCTTTGTTTATCACTCATTGCTGCTGCAATTCAGATTAGTTTTTATTCAGTAAACAATAGTCTAATGTAATTTATCATATGCTAAATGCTTCTGAGGCCTGAGTAAGTCCAGACTGTGTTTCACTTCATGCCCAACAGACATGGGGTGGATTCCCTTTTCACGGTACACAGAGTTGCTAAAACCACATGGTTCCTGCAGTTTGAGGCGTTTTCTATGAGTTGTCAAATATATTCACATACAAAGTGACGAGTTAGCCTGTATGATGAGCAAGTACAGAACACCACAAATTCCCTCTGCCAAAATAAGCTCCTGTCTGCTTGTGAGTGATTAAGCAACACGCATTGCTTTACAAAGAAGACACTGATCGAATTATGTTATGTGTGATATATGTTTCAATAAGGTTTTTTCTTTCCTGGAAAACTCCTACATGCTCACTGTGTTTTCTTAAAATGTGTAGTTTTTTCCCCCCCAGATATTCCCACCTCTATATATAAATCTTATTTTCTGTCTCAATCATTTTTCCCCAGATCCAGGCTACCTTTTATATCTTATTTTGCTTTACATATCAAAAGTAGAAAACAAATGTACACAGAGAAACCATGAACCTGCTTTTCACAGCTTCTCATTTTCTTTCAGTTGTGTAACTTTTTAATGTTTTGTTTTTCTCCTCAATTTTGGCCGACATGACACAGCAGGACACCATGAATGCACGTCACTGAGCTACAGCACACAAAAGCGTTTCTGCATGGGAGCACATCTAAAACAGTAAATATCAAACGTGCATCAGGACTTTCTGGGGTGTTTCACGGCAAACATAACGTGTTTGTCTAAACACTTTCAAAAATGCCAGCATACTGAGCAAAACAGAAAACAAATGAAAGTTTAATTGCTCACCTAAATGAACCATCTCAAGTTGTCTGCAGTCCAGATTGTCCGGAAGGTCGGCGTTTGGTTTGGGAATAGATGCCAGGTGTTCTGGGCTCCCCCTACTGGTTGACTCTACTTCTACTGAACAGCGCTGCAGAGGCTCCAGAGTGTTAAAGCTGCTCACCCACTGGCTAATGGGTTCGGGCGGGCGGCCGATTAAAACGCCCATGGAGGGGTCCGATCTCCGGACCTGGAGAACATTTCGGGTCTCCTCAATCCCACGCTGCAACAGGCGGTAATAGAGAAGAGCCTGGCCGCGCACACACATGTCTCTCTCCTCCTCTGTAAGACACAACGTTGTGTTTGGTACCAATTGTCGTTTTATCACTCGAGTCAGTCGTCTAACTGCAGACACGCACCGATGCAGTAGTGCAGCAGCCTCCCCAGCATGTCCTGAGTCTCAGCAGGACGACACAGAAACAGCCTCATGGTGGACGTCAGCAGCTCCATCTTCAGCTCCATGGAGGTCTCGCTTCTCACTCCGTCGATGAACGCTTCCAACGTGTAAGGGGCGCTGGAAATCCTCTCCCCGTAGGCGCCCAGCAGCCACAGCAACGCCTGCCTGCCCTGGTGGATGAAAGTGTTGATGATTTCCAGACAGATTGGAATAATGTGGACAGTGCAGACTTGGAAATAGAAAGGTCTTTCTTGGCTGTTGCACCAACTAAAACATTTCTAGTAACTCATTATATAATTTTTATATGTCTCCGTTGGTATTACAAGGGAAATATCCCCCCACCGGGCTTCCCCCAGAAAACTAGCTATGCTAGCATAGGTTTGAGGAGCTGGACACTCATCCAGTGGCTCACTGTGTCAACGAGTTAAAAAATATCTAAATCTAACAGGAAATTTGAAAACATGTCTTGGTAGTTATGTGTAATTAGACGACATTACTAACAACACCAAAGCACCAACTATAAAATCTTAAGGCAAACACACACAAAAAAATACAATTAAAAAAATATTTTTCACTTTTTCTAATTTAAACATTTAAAATTTTTGTTACTTTCTCCATGACTTGTCTCTTTATTTGCTGAAGTTGTTATCATGTGGAGAAGTAGAAACAGGAAGTGTTTCTTTCTGCTTAATCAAAAGACACATGACTTCAGTCTCCCTTTCTGTTCACATACTGACTGTACTTTGCTGCCATTGTGCTCATACCAGTTTCACCAGAGAGTTTACTTCAACTTGTCTCTGCTATCATTGTTACTGGTGTCAAAAAAAAAAAAAAAAAAAAAAAAAGCCTAGAATAAATTAAAAAAAAAAAACGATGCAAGTGAAGCCTGGTGACCCGCCAGGCTTATATGACACTGGAGGAAACCCTGCCTCATCATCACTCAGGTATACCAGCAGCAAAGCAACAGCCCAATCAAACCACAGATTAATACTATGGTAAGAATATGCATTCTGTAGTGCTTTTGTACAATGACAACAAAGGCATTCTGATTCTGATACTAAGAGACAATAAGAAATATGAGACTGAATTGTAAGAATTTACAACATAAGAAAAAGTATAGTACGGTTATTAAAAATACCATACTCAGACTAAGAAATGTGCAAATAATAGAAATATCGGAATATTTACAAGAAAGTGACAAAATATGCAAACAGTAGCAGGGATGTAAACAGTTATTGAGTTTTGAGTTGCTCCCTTGCTGGGAGGAAGGAGCCGCAGCCTGTCACGGCAGGAGCTCTCCAGTTCAACATGTATGAACTGAGATGAAGTCCAACACTAGTCGTGTTTCCAGTTTGCACATTAAGTTGTGCAAACTGGAATTACGAAGCTAAATTTGGAAATGCGGCAGAAGTTTTTGTGCTAGGATGAGGCGGCTTTTCGGCTCCACCGAAATTGGTGTATTTTGAAAAACTGCACTGGAAGCACTTTTTTCACATCACATGAGTCACATGATCAACAACGAGACGTTACTGCTGGTGAAAACAATTAAGAAGAAAGCAAGTTGAATAACCTGGTGTGCGAACATTCTGACTCATGGGATTTTATTTGCATTTTTTTAGTTACTGGAAACACCACAACTGTGAAATTGCGTTGTCTTGACATTAGCGGAATATTGACACAGTTCGACGCACACTGTAATGGAGCGTAGCTAGACTCCCACCATTTGCACTAGGTCAGGGGTCACTTCCTCCTTGGTCTGCGTCTACAGAGTCCAGCGGTAGCAACCATCTGCTGTGGCACGATCCACAGTCTGCAGGGCAGCCTGGGTGGAAATTCTTGGATTCATCGCTATCGCTTTGGACTTCCTACCACATCCTCAGAGACTTTTCACATGTGGAACCTCTTATGTTCTTTAGTAATACTCTGTGCTACGCCCACTGGATCTTGAAGACATTTAGATAGTGATCTCAGTGTATTTTAAACACTGCACTCTCAGTTAGTACAATAAAAACTATTTTTGCTCAGTGACGTCAAGATGAAGACCTTCTGCACCGATATAGTCAGTATGGTAAAAAAAAAAAACGTGCGATTTCTTCGTCTACTTTTAAAATGATCCAAAAATGTGATGCAAAAAAAAAAAAAGGAATGGTAAATGGACTGAACTTATATAGCACTTTATCCAATCATTTTTGACCACGCAAAGCACTTTATACTAGAGTCACATTCACACATTGATATGCAGCTTGGTAGGCAATTTGGGGTTAAGTGCCTTTGCCCAGGGCCATGTTGACATGTGGCA